>NW_028224234.1:0-1044 GCF_056783735.1 Eptatretus burgeri
CGTCGTCGTCGAGGTGGTGCCTTCTCTTTGGGCACGCCAAGTCCTGTGTGTTGTGCGCGGTGGTCCGGGTCGAGGAGTGAAGGACGCGGACGGGAGGCACTGCTTTGCAGCTCTGCCGCGCACCCGGGAGGAGAGCGCCGGAGAGAGCTCGCCCACCATCGAACCACGAGGGTGCAGGTAACCTGCAACGGTCTCGTGGGGTCCGTTCGGTCAACCAGGCTCCACGCCATAAAGGTCTACGGACCCTGTCTGGCACCCTGGTCTTTGAGGGTGGCCTTTTCCTTTCTTTTGAATGAATGTTGGTGGCGCCATGTCCTGTAAGTAAAAACTGTTAAGTGACTAGATAATTGCTGATAGACGGTCGTAGTGCTTTCACCCTGCTCGTGTCTTTGTCCCCGTCCGGTGCATGATTGCATGGCAACACATACGTGCATACGTGTATAATAAATCTGCTGGTCTAAATGGAACCTGTTCGTCGTGTCTTTTTCTCCCATTGGAACGCCATATTGCATCTCGGAATATTAGTTGGGTTTTAAATACCCGTTAAATAGAATCGGATCCGGGGAGGTCTGGCGATAATATCCGCTCGGTTATCACTGCAGAACGGAACGGACCGCTTGAGCGGTTCGTGTCCAAGCCGACCTGCGCCGAGGTACGGTCTCCCGGTAGGCTACCCGCGCAGGTACTTAGGTATATCGAGATTCGGCGATTGACCCTATTTTGCATGGGTAGAAAATTGGCTAGGCCGTGGTGGGGTTGAAGACCCACCCCTGACAGGGTTCTGGCATGGTTCCAGAAAGTCACGACTGAATTGTCCGTCCGGTGGGCGACGCGGCTGCTATTAGGGAAACGCGGTCGATCGCATGCTGGCGGGTGCAAATTCGTAACAATATATATATATATATATATATATATACATACATATATATATATATATATATATACATATATATATACATATATATATATATATATATATATACATATATATATACACACATATATATATATATATATATATATATATATACATATATATATATA
>NW_028224235.1:0-1042 GCF_056783735.1 Eptatretus burgeri
ATGATGAATTTCATCGTACACAGAGGGATAATGAGTGACTTTGAAATCTTCTTGTAACATTCTCTTGAATGGTGCTTCTTGACCACTTTATGTCTGACTTCTTTGCAAAGATACTTATGGTCTTCATGTTTACCTTGGTGGTTGACCAAGTGAGTTTCACCTCAAAACTCCTCAGATAAGTGAGGGATCTTAATTTTCAGTTAAGCCACTGAATACATACAGGTGAAACCTATTACACTTATTTTTAACCTATGAAACAAATAATTTGCTCCTGAAGTGATGTTAATTAGGCAAGGTGTTTGAATACTTGTGTAACTGAGAACCATCTGTTTTTCTCTGTTAATCTAAGTGATTCACATTTTCTCGGCATTTTTTTTAGCTTCATCACTTTGGAGTGGTTTGTGAAGACTATATACAGTTCTTAAGTTTGATTGGAAAGCATTATGAAATATGCTCAGGTGACATCAAAATGTGAAAAATTTGGAGGGGGGTGAATACTTTTGCAGGCCACTGTACCATATATTAATAAATAGCAAATACAACCCATCACTTCGCTGACTGGTATATTAAGGGGGGAGGAGAGAAGGAGGGAAAGAGAGGAGGGAGTGAAGGAAGGGAGAGAGGAGGGAGGGAGAGGAAGGAGAGCGCAGAAGGGGAGAGTGACACCTCACCAGATGACGCTATATACTCCGGGAGGGGAGTTTGGTAGTGGGATTTAAGGAGAAGGAGAAAGGGGGGAGGGGGTAGTCCAGGATTGAACAAAATGCGGAACGTTAAAACAACACGTTAATGTGAGGGGGAGGGGAAGGCAGCGTGAGGGGAGCGGAAGGCAGCGTGAGGGGAGGGGAAGGCAGCGTGAAGGGAGGGGAATGCAGCATGAAGGGAGTGGAAGGCAGCACGAGGGGAGGGGAAGGCAATGGAAGGTGGCATGAGGGGAGGGGAAGGGAAGGTCGATAAAACGTGCCCAAACAGCAACATTTTAACCACCGGGTTCTATATAAAACCGGGCGGGTGAATTTAAAATCTACGCCATTTACCTGGC
>NW_028224238.1:0-1020 GCF_056783735.1 Eptatretus burgeri
ACATTTGCAACTTCTTCTCTGAAACTACACACGTGATTTCGATAAAATTGACCACAGCCTTCATCATGCATGATGTACCAATGTTTGTTCATGACATAAAAAAAATTAATCTGCGTCTCAGGGAGTGTATGGGGGTGGGAGGGGGGGGGGAGGCTGCTCCCAAAAATATGTATTTTCTTCATTCTTAGAAACTACGCAAATTTCCGATGAAACAACCACAACCGTCATCATCTGGAGAGCACCAAAGTATGTTCACAACTTATAAAAAAAAAAGGAAACAGGGTCTAAGGGGGTATATGGGCTGGGTCCCCCCCCCCCCCAAAAAAAATAGGTATTTGCTTTCTTCTCTGAAACTACACATGCAATTTTGATGAAACTTGACCACAATCTTCATCAGCCATGATGTACCAAAGTTTGTTCACACTATTTTTTAAAAAGTGGGGTCTGAGGGGGTTTATAGGGCAAAGGGGAGGGGGTTGCTCCACAAAACAGGTATTTGCTGTAACATTGGTTCATTGGTACATTTTTCTGATTCCATCTCATGTTGACTCCCTCCTCAG
This sequence comes from Eptatretus burgeri, assembly GCF_056783735.1. Lineage (NCBI taxonomy): Eukaryota > Metazoa > Chordata > Myxini > Myxiniformes > Myxinidae > Eptatretus > Eptatretus burgeri. Next base: position 561 of record NW_028224238.1, read on the forward strand.
TATCATTGTTTGACCAGGTGAGCGCTCAGGGGTATTGCTCCTATTTTTAAACTACATTCCCCATGGGAGGTCGATCCTATGTATGAAGTTTTGCATCCATTGGTTGAATGGTTTGAGAGAAGAAAGGTTTTAGGTTTTACCTTAACTCCAACATGGCTGCCAGACCAGGTCAAACGATATTCCCAATGACTTGTCGATCAACATGCAAAAATATTCACATCATGCTAAAATAAATAAACAAATAAAGAAAATCACTCATAGAGCGACTCTTGGCAAAACAGAACAAAGTAGAACAGCACTCGGTAGAGCGCATACCTCTGCCAGGTGGAAGAGTTTACATTTTGTTTCCCACTGAAGGGCTGGATCTGAACCAAAATCGAATCCTCTTGTTCTTGTCACCTAACCAACTCACTTACTCTGCCTATTTTTTTCGGAACTCGTCCACAACCTTTTGAGACAT
>NW_028224239.1:0-1012 GCF_056783735.1 Eptatretus burgeri
ACTCAAAGGTGAAGCTCCGACTCCACCTGGAACAGGGAAACCTCCTGAAGATCCCAGATATCCCTGTGAAGAACGTTCACACAAAGACATGGTTTCTCAATGTTTCTCGCAGGAATGTTTGAACAGCCTCAAAGGAACAGGAAGAATCATTGTCATGATCATGATCATGATTTTACCGACAGGTATCTAAACCTTCCTTTGTGAGTCAGGTTGTTTCGTGCATATTGCTTTGGTGGAATGAAGTGTACATGTGGACAGAGCTGTGACGATGGAACAACAACGACACAAGATGTGCAGAAGCATCCAGGTGGGGTGGTTTCTTTGGAGGAGGAAGATGAGGAGGAGGTTGAGGTGGAAATTGTTTGACTCAGGTGAGCAAGAAACGAGACGTTTTGGAGAATCTCCTGAGACAGGTAAACCTCGACGCTCGTTCGATCTTTCCTGATTTATACTCAAACTTTTAATAACTATTTCTTGTTTGACCCCACCATGGAATCATAGTAAAGTGAGTCGTTATTGTCTCTCTGTTTGATGAAGTTCCACTGGTGGATGATTGTCTTATTTTAATGAAGGTTATAAAACAGGTGATTTCACCTTTGATTCCGATTTGTTCTGTTTAACCTTTTATCTGTTTATGTTCCATTAGCTTTGTGACGTTGCAAGCACATGATGATTTCTTCCTTGATTTGTGTCTGCAGTTCCTGTTGAATGAAAGAGAACAATGAAGAACCTTTTTTACCTTTGCCTGTTCGTGACAATCTTTGTACAATACGTTCAAACTTACAGACACACAGTACTGTGACGTTTTTGGCCACATCTCTCAATGGAGAAGAATCACTTTAAAAAGTAAATAATTATCGTTTCCAAATCCGGATCCAAATCTTCACCAAAATCTTATCAGTTCATCCTTTTCACACACCGAGCCTGTCCAAAAAATTTCATCCGGATCCGTGCACAACTTTTTGAGATATCCTGCACACAAACAAACAGACAGACAGACAGAAAGGGGTGA
>NW_028224242.1:0-1000 GCF_056783735.1 Eptatretus burgeri
GAGCACACATCTCTACCAGACTGAACAGTTTACGTTTCGTATCCCACTGATAGGCAGGATATGCTGATCTTCACTAAAATCGAATTGGCTTGTTCTCGTCACCTACCCAACTCACTCATCATGTTTTGTAATAACCCATCCACAGCTTTTTGAGATATCGTGATACGCATCGTTTTGGGCCCGAAGAATCAAGAAAAATTCCTCATATCTAGATCCTGATCTTCACCAAAATCGAATCATTTCATTCTTGTCACACACCCAACCTGTTCACCAGGTTTCGTACGAATCCGTCCTTTTTGAGATATCCTGCTCACAGACACAAACAGACAGGGGTGAAAACATAACCTCCATAATGAATGAACAAACTGACATGCGGAGAGACATCATTTTTATACTTATATAGTTTACAAATCAATATCGAAAATAAATAAATGTCACACCGAATTCAAAACGGGCAGTGTTAACACGATATTGGAATTTAGTGAGGCCTCATCTGGAATATTGTCCTTTATCTTTAAACATTATAAGTCATCCTCATCGAAAAACAAATCATTGGACAGAAGCATTCCTAAAAACTCTTCAATGGGGAATAGTCAATCACGTTACCGTATGGAGGATAAACGACGCACAGCACGGAACTTGTAGTGTTGCAGTCGACAGACCATCCCGTTTGCCTGGTTCCATTCTGGTAAGTCATGTCAAAACAGCTATGACAGTCCACCACCACAGGGACCTGCTGCCATATCCCGCATCCAGAGCCATGTTACCGTGCAGGTGGAGGTCATTGAGACGAGTGAGTGCCGTGCCAGTAGGCGATCATGCGGTCGACTTATCAGGGCTGAGAGAACCCTGACCACGTGACGCGCACTTCTCCAGACAAATTTACCTTTAACAGGTTCCACAGAGCCAACGGAAGAAACCTTCAGATCAAACGGGTACCACCCGGAGACCAAGTCAGGTTCATAAACTGTATTTGAAACAAACAAAAAGGGTTGGGAAT
>NW_028224243.1:0-1000 GCF_056783735.1 Eptatretus burgeri
ATTCCACAGGCACCTCCATCTTTGCGCCGGCAACGGCGAGATCGCTGCAAACAGACGTGGGAGTTTCCTTGTTGTTAGCGACGGTGATTTCTACCACCTCCGCTCTCCCTTCAGCGTCGATGATTCCTACCACGTCCGCTCGCCCCGAACCTCGCCTCGGAATTCGGATCAGGAGAACGAGAGGGGCGGAGCCAGTGGGGGTCAGAGGTGAAAGTGCGGAGATCAGATCTCGCCTCACGAACCCTATAAAAAGGCACGCAGAGCGCCAGTTCAGGCAGTCAAGTCGATCGGGGTTTGGAGCGGTGTGAGGAGCGGAGCTCGAGTCCAGTGGAGGGCAGTGAAGGTCTGGGTTCGCCGAGGAAGACGGAGTGGGGAGCACAGCAGGCCGGCCGTGCCACGCCGAACTGCGCGTTCGTGTGGGACGTGGGGAGACCCGGAGAGAGGTTGCCAGCCAGGATCGAACGGTCCGAGGTGATCGGGCTTCGGGACAGTCCGAGCAGCGCTGAGGGAAGGACGGGCTCTTAAATAGAGCATCAACTCTGAAAGAGCAAAAGACCCGTTCGTTCCTCTGAGGCGTTGCCGGCTGGGCCCGAATCACCAGGCCGTCAAACAAGGCCTGGGCCGGACCGCGGTCACGATAGCCGCTGTGGGGACGGGACGTCGCGGGTCGCCCCAGCGAGGCACCTCGAAGGTGAAGGTAAACAGTGCGGCCTCGCGGAGCTCCTTCGGTCTCCCAAGCTCCGTGAAATAAAGACCCAAGAGGTCCAATCTACTCCCTTGACTTTGATGGGGTTTTTCCTTGCTTTTCTTTGTATGAACGTTGTGGTGCCATGTCCGTAAGTAGAACTGTATAAGTGTACATAATTAATAGAACGGTGGTAGTTGTTTTCTTGTTCGCATCTTGTCCCTACTCCCATTCATTACGTGCTTGTACAGTGTATTGGTTTTATTTGCCTCACCTGATTACGTGCATGCCTGCATATGTGCTTATTCAATAAAT
>NW_028224244.1:0-1000 GCF_056783735.1 Eptatretus burgeri
TCAGAGGTCAAGTTGACGATTTTGTAAGTACCAGTCTATGACTGCTTGTTTGTTACTTACGAAATCTAAAGATTTCGTAAGTATATTGATGCCTTCCGTTTGTTTGTTTGTTTGTTTGTAGGCACAATAACTCGAGAACGGAATAAGCTACCAATGTCAAATTACACCATGTGATTCAGGATGGTGATGGCTAGTGCTGATTAGATTTTGGTCAAAAATCGGTCAAAGATCAAGGTCACAGTGAGGTCAAACATAATTCCGTAAATTCATGTGGAGAAATGGAGTATTTTTGCTTCGGTCGACGTTACGAGTTCGTTTTAACTTCGATTTTAATTTTGTCTTCGGTTTTTGCGATCGCTTGGGACGCTTAAAACTCGGTTGTCGAAATTCTGGTAAAAAATCGGATGTTTTGGAGAGGTTTTAAGATTGTATAAAGATATTTCACTCGACGCGTCACGGGTCGTCCCATGATGCAGTGCGCTCGAGCAGACGCGTCGTTGAGTTACGTTAAGGTATAATTGCATGGAGAAATGGAGATTTTTGCTTCGCTCGATGTTACGAGTTCGTTTTAACTTCGATTCTAATTTTGTCTTTGGTTTTTGTGATCGCTTAGGACGCTTACAACTCGGTTGTCAAAATTCTGGTAAAAATTGGATGTTTAGGAGACGTTTTAACATTGTATAAAAAATATTTCACTCGACGCGTCACTGGTCGTCAGGTGATGCAGTGCCCTCGAGCAGACGCGTCGTTGAGTTACGTTAAGGTATAATATAATTGCGTGGAGAAATGGAGATTTTTGCTTTGGTCGACGTTACGATTTTTGATGGTTTGATACAGAATCATTGTGGAAACTTCTGGTTTGCGTCGCTACCTTCTCGAGAGACAGCTTTTATAAGACAAGGTCAGAGGTCAAGTTGACGATTTCGTAAGTACCAGTCTATGACTGCTTGTTTATTCATTTTACAAAAGATTATGCTCCTATGGAAGACCAAGCTATGTT
>NW_028224245.1:0-1000 GCF_056783735.1 Eptatretus burgeri
TGGTGGACTGCAAACGCCAATGACACTCCCTCTCTTAAGTCTTGAATGAAGAGCCTTCACCAGCAGTTTGACTGACACCAATCGATGGTCTGACCAGCAATTTGCTCCTCTCATGACTTGTACCGATGGCATCAGCGGCACCGCACGCACAAACACCCCTCTCGAAGTTGAACTTTGCAGGCATTCCACTTAATGTATGCCTCTCAGGTCCCTGCACAGAATCAGGTGACAGAGTCTAGTTCAAAAGGATCTTCTTCCCTGCTGAATCCACCAAGCCCGTTCCCTTGGCCAGTAGATAGGGAGAGTGAGAATCATGTTCTTCCATTCATGTGCGCCACTAATTAGATGAGGAGGCATTTGGCTAGCTTATGGGTATCATAGTTGCTCCTGACATTTACAAAGGAGACGACGACACTAATCCTGGCAACTCTGTCTGCCAGTAGGCACGGTCCAGTCCTTTGAAAGTCCCTCGAGCTTGATCGGATGATTGATGTATGGATGAAGTGCTAGACCAAGGCTTATTTGGCTTCAAGGAAAACTGATAAGTACAGGTGGTACTCCTGTCAGCCCAGGTACCTGTGTCAGGTTTCCGAGTCTGAATGGTCGGAATGGTCCTTCACAACGCCGGAGGTGTCTCCCATACCTTCCGTTATCCTTGTACGTAACTGCTTGCTTGTATGATCTTGCAGCCGGTACAGAATATTCACTGACTTGCGTGCATCACAACGGTCAATCATATTGGATGTCTTCATCGCTGGGTGCATTGATGCATTCATGGACACAGATGGATTTCTTTCTTTTCAAACCAAGTGTTCATGACTGTGAGGTGGTTCATTGTGCAAAACTCCAGGAACCCTTTACCAGCAGAATTACTTGCCGGTTCTCTTTTTAAACCCTTGCATGAAAATCACCGAGCGCAATAAGAATCTCATGGGGGTGAGGAGTAGGGAGAAAAAAGGGGGTGGGGGGGGGAAGCAGATTTCTCCCCAACTGTCTCACT
>NW_028224246.1:0-1000 GCF_056783735.1 Eptatretus burgeri
CATACACCCAAAGCAAAAGAAAAGGACCACCCTCAAGGATGAGGCGGGCCTGGGGCCGAGACCGCGTCGGGCCTACCCGTCTGGTGATGAGCCGCGAAATGGCGCTGGCGCCCCGACTCCGCGGGCCTCGCTGGGACTGCCTGGTATGGGGTGGGGACGGGGCCCCCTTCTCACACTATCTCAGCGCGGGGGGAAACAGGAGGGGGTTGTTGATGCTCGGGGGAAAGGAGGATATCTCCCTGTCTCGGGTCCCGCGACGAGCGTCTCCACCACGACCTCGGTCGCGCCGCCGGCCTCTCCCTCCGCAGCTCCCCGACTCCGACACGAGCACCCCCTCGACTGCCTTCGCCGCCGCCACCTCTCCACAGCTCCGTCCTCTTCACTCTGACTACTACCACTTCTTCCCAGCTCCACCGACAACTCCTAACTGCGAACTGCTTTGACTGACGAACGCAGCCGTTTATATTCCCCGTGGCCTCGCTCCTTCACCTTTGACCCTTTACCTCCGACCCATTGGACCGAGGAAAAGTGGGCGTGAATGCTTTTTGATCCATGAATTTGCATATAGCAACCACACTCCAACGTACCTGGAGGCGGGGCCAAATCGCCCCACGCTCACCGATAGGACGGAACAGAAGTGGGCGTGAGTCGTTTTTGATCCGTTTTCTTCGGAAAGGCCGGCGCTTTTGCACCCCTGCTCGGTGCGCGCCCTGCACGAGTCCAGTATCGGTGCCCACAAGCGGGGTGGGAATGACGGTGATGCGATGGTTGCGAGGGCGAGTTGTGACGGTAAAGGTCGTGGCTGTTGTTGTGAAGCGGCGTTGCGGTTGGTGGTTGTTGTGTGATGGCTGTTGAGACGTGGTTGGTGGTGGTAGTAATAGCGGCTGGTCCAAAATAAAGATAGTAAAAGAAAAACGGCTATCTAAAAGGGTCGCAGCCCGCATAAATGACATTTATTCCCTCTAAACAACGGGTTTGGGCCTAACTACACATATACTTA
>NW_028224247.1:0-1000 GCF_056783735.1 Eptatretus burgeri
TGGCATGTGCGGAAATGAAACAAGGACAGGAACGCTGTAGTCTGGGCATTTAAAGCATAACAATGTGCCCAGCAATTCATAGCTATGATAAACAAGCATTCGATAATTTGAGTGAGGAAAGTGAAAAAAAACTTGATCGTGAAGAAATCGTTGTGGCCTGTTCTCAGTTAAGGCATGGTTGAGCAGGCCAAAAACATGGTGGCTTCAGACCCTAGCGAGGTCACCCAGGATATGCCTTAAGACCCCAGAAAGCGAGGTAGCAGAGGATCGCCTAATAAAGGATTAAATTAAATTAGGCCATTAATTATCTTCATCAGGGGTGTTTTAATTAATGGAAACACCCAATTTTCACTCATGCACTTCCTTGGAGTTCCCTGCGTATGCATGCAAAGTTTTATGGCGTATTCAAAGTTTCGTATGCATGGAGTAATGAAGGAGACACACTGACACACTGACACACAAAACCCACTGAAGAGGAGTTAATGAAGAGAAAAAGGAGAGGAGATGAGGCTAACGGTCTCTGAATACCTTGCTGCACGATTGTCCGATCGTGCTACCAATATGTTTTGGGGGGATGCTCCACTGGGCGATACCTCTCTGCCAGCTGGCGCGTCATCTCTTGCTTTGTGGCACTTCGTGCAGCTCGCGTCGGTTCAGAGAATGAGATGCAACCCTCGGGCGTGAAGGGAGGGACTTGGGTCGAGGGGGTGGAGTCAAGAGCGAGTGGGCGGAGTGGTAGACGGGATCAGAGGGGTGGGTGGAGTCAGCGACATGTGGGCGGAGAAGTGGAGGCGGAGTCGGAGGCGATAACGGGAGGGTGAAGAAGGCGGAATCAAGAGCGAGTGGGTGGAAAAGGCGAGTTGGAGATCCAGTGTGTGAGAGAGGGCAGACGGCTTCGCGCTCGCCTTTTATAAACCCCGCGGTGCGGGGAGGGGGGGGAATCCAGAAGCGAAGCGTTGTCACCCCAATTGGGCGCTGTGGTTGGCCCCGACCCCGCGCG
>NW_028224248.1:0-1000 GCF_056783735.1 Eptatretus burgeri
GCAGTGATAGACATGTACTTGGGTCATCTGAGGAGGGGTTTTCTTTCAACACTGATTGCCTTTTCTGCGGTAGACCAGCCAAGTTTGGGAGGAAGCAGAAGACGCAGGATGTGCTTCAAGTAAAGACAATTGAATTGAATGACACGCTCCTGGCAATATGCCGCGAACGAGCCGATGTTTGGTCAGATGCTGTGAAGGCACGGATTCTTCATGTGCATGACTTGCACGCAGCAGATGCAGTTTACCACCAGACATGCAGTGTTAACTTTCGCACGAATAAACAGATACCAATAGCTCAGATGACGGACACCAAAGAATCCAAGAGGACAAAACTTGGACGGCCTCGAGGAGATGATAAGCCAGCAGCATTCTTGCAAGTGGCAAGATATCTTGAGGAAAATGATGATGAGCAGATCACCATCAATGATCTCATTGACCTCGTGACACAGAAACTGGCAGGCACTAACCACGAAGCATACAGCTACACCCACATGAAGGCGAGGCTGTGGGAACACTTTGGTGACAGGATAATCCAAACTGCGATCAACAGCAAGCTGAAGGTGGTCACCTTCAGGACAACCGCCAGGGCAGTGCTTCAGGAATATTACAACAACCAGCAGCAGGAAAAAGACACTACTGAAGATAAAATCAAGCTTGTACAGGCCGCTGCCAAACTCATCAAAGAAGACATTAAAACCATTGAAACATCCCATGAAGTCTACCCATGTGGTGATGACCTGCAATCGCAAGAGGCTGGCATTAAATACTTACCAGATACTCTGCTGGTACTGCTTGAAGGACTGTTTGTGGGAAAGAAAGATGGTGTTACAGTGGATTCAATTGAGCAAGCCATAGTGCAGGCAACTTGACCCAGAGTCTTACTGGCACCACTTCAGGTTGGGTTGGGTGTGCAGCTATATCACCACTTCGCATCACAATTTCTCATTGACTCCCTTCATAATCACGGGTTCTGCTGTTCATATGAAGAGGTGCATCCGTT
>NW_028224249.1:0-1000 GCF_056783735.1 Eptatretus burgeri
CTCGTGTCTCGTCTCACACGTTTTGGTCTCCCCATTTAATTTTTCCCTTTTGGTCACCGTCGATTCCTCTGTCACGACCCTCGCCCAACACGCCCCCCGAATTATTTTTTACCCGCCTCCACCGCGGGCCTGTCAGCCATTGCACCCCCTTCCAGCTCGTTTGCTCCCACACGTGGAGTCGCCATTCCCAGCTCCCTGGTCACGGCCTTCATGCCCGCCTGCAGGCATCGGCCCATGTTCTGCGTCTCACCCCTTAGTTCTTTCATTTCTTTTTTCATTTGCTGTGTATTCGCATCCATCGTCGTTTTCACTTCATTTGTATTTGTATCCATCTTTTCATCCATTTTTTGTGTATTCGCATCCATCTTTTCGTTCATTCCTTTCATTTCGGTTTTCATATTCGCATCCATCTTTATGATCATTTCCGCATTCATCTTTTCGTTCATGCCTTTCATTTCGTTTGTCATATTCGCTTCCATCTTTTCGATCATTTCCGCATTCATCTTTGCCAGCATGGTGAATAGCTGGGCCATGTCGGGTGCGCTTGGGTGAGCCGTTTCGGCAGGGATCGGGGAAGGGTTTTGGTGGAGGGGGGGGGAGGTGTCATACACCGCGGCCGCTGCCGCACCCATTTCGGGCTGTGGGTTCAGTTGGGCAAGTCCGTGTTCCTGCACAATCAACATTTCCTGCTCGGGGATTCCATCCTGGACCATGGATTCTACACATTCTACATCCATTTCTAATACCCCCGGCTCCCGCTCGCCTTGAGACGCCATCTTGCTTCTCTTAAAGGGTTAATTTGAATCGCTCGTAATTTGGAGGGAATCGGGGGTCGCTTCTCTCACCCCTGGACCGATTCCCGTGAATTTAGCTGGAGACAGGAGAGCCCGTTTTCCTGTTCTCCGATACCAGTGCCGCGAGGAGGGCAATGAATTTGTATCGCACGACCTGACACTAGTGTTGCGGTATTCGCGCCCGCCGGCGTGCTGACGGCCACTGA
>NW_028224251.1:0-1000 GCF_056783735.1 Eptatretus burgeri
TGTTCAACGCATCAATGATGATCTTCTACTTTTCTGCCTTAATTGACTTCTGGTTGCAGTGAATCCAATTGAGACGGTGCAACTCAATTTTTGCCATCATGTCGCATACGTACTGCTGTGTCAACTTTCCACCACGAAGTAGTTGATTGAAGTGATGAGTAGGATCACGTACTTGGAGATGGTAGCGGTAGAAAGATGTTGGCGTTATCCCTGCTAACTCAGTGTGGTACCCCTGGGAGCCGCAGGGTAGCAGAAGTATGTATGATAGAGGGTCATACGCTGGATGCATGGCGTCTATTGTCTGTAAACCTCCTCCTCTGAGGTGAACACCGACTGCCAGCCTTCCAAACTGCTCTGTTGTCATTGCCCCTGGAGCAATGACAGCCACATCGCTGCCTGGTGAGGGAAGGTTGACGGTACCATGATGAAGGTCTCGGCGCCGCGTGCGACCTGTTAACACAATTTTCAGTTCATTTGCGCTATCATTATGAACCACAAACTCAATGACTGATTTGAATTGCTGGACGTATGGGTTGCACTCATGAATGGTCTGTTGTGCTCTTAGCAAAAAATGCTCATTCAGGCTACTGTTCGAGATGTGGGCACGACGAAACTCCAGCTCATGGGCTGGATCGTGAAAGTAGATCTGAGCAAAGCGTGGGGTACAACCCAGATCGGCAGGAGGAGCACCAATGTAATGGTAAACCTTACCTTGTATGCGCACTCCAGGATTGAAGCCAGGCATACCGATCTCTCGGACACCGATACTTGCCATTGCCAGCGCGTTGTTATACTGTTTCACGCGCTTCATAAAGTCCTGGTTAAGGAAAAGGTTTTTTAATAGCATCTGGAGGTTGTGATAGAATTGAACCGGGTTTTGGATTCGTAGGATCATGCTAAAGGTCGACCTTGCCGTGGTTGCAGCAAAATCCTCTTCTCTCCTCGGTCCACACAAAAGCATCACAATGTGAGCATTTAGTGCATTGAAATAATGAGGTCC
>NW_028224252.1:0-1000 GCF_056783735.1 Eptatretus burgeri
TAGTATCCCCAGGTTTACTGACTGCGTCTGTCCATTTTGTACATAATTCCTGAAAATCTCGGACAGCGCTCGCTCGCAGGAGCCCCGAAAGCTATATAAATGCACTCATTTCTCTTATCCCGATCCACATTCGGATCTTCACCCAAATCGAACCGATTCGGCCTTGACACACACCCAACCTGTCCACCTAGTTTCATCTGAATCTGTCCACAACTTTTTGAGATATCCTGTTCACAGACAGACAGGGGTGAAAAAAGGCAATTAAACCAAACAGATTAAAAAAAATAAAATAAAATAAACAGACAGGCATCATTCACATTTAGCCAAAACACACAAGTGATATCAAGTACATCTTTCGCAACTCATCGGAAACAAGACGTGGCTGCCTACACAGAAATACCGTTACTGCAATGAGAAAATTGACTGAACTTGCATTTGCTGCTTAATGTTGGATTTTCAAATAAAGGCCGCAAAGTGAACAAAAAAAAAAAAAAAATCTAACGATCAGATCTAGTAATCGATAAAAATATGGGATTTTTTTTTTTAAATTGCCTTGCTCTTCATTTTATCTTGGGAATGCCAAAATCACATGACCAAACATGCATCAGAAATAACAAGCAGAAGGGACATCAAGCTTAATAACCCTCTGAAGGGCTGTGCACTCATTGGTTCAAAACCCGACCTGCGAAGCACCAAGACGACACTTTTTGATTGTTGGTTTGAGAATCTAGACGGCTCAAACAAGAGTCCACCAACCTCCCCTCATCACCACCCTCGAGCTATCCAGTCAACACGATCAACATGGTTCGTTACGGTACATTTTAATTCCCAAAGTAACATTGAAAATCAATTATCTTTGGTAAAATTATTGTAATTATAATAATACTGTAATAAGAGTCGACTGAACAACTCGGCAGAACAGCATTTGGATGAACAATGGGACTGAGAGGGAATGACTGAGTCGGAGGGGAAAGGAAGGAAGTGGAAAGGAGAAGGAGGA
>NW_028224254.1:0-1000 GCF_056783735.1 Eptatretus burgeri
TATATATATATATATATATATATTGTTGCGGTCTTCGCGCCCGCCGGCGTGCGACGGCCACGTAACTCGAATCGCGGCACGTCGCCCACCGGACGGACAATCCAGTCGTGACCCTCTCGGACTAACGCCGGGAACCAGTCACGGGTGGACCTTTCGGTCTCACCGCGATCGAGCCAATCAGCCCCCGCGTGGGATAGGGTTGCTCGCCAAATTCGACCTACCTAAGTACCCACGCGGAGGGTAGACCGGGCGATCGCACCTCGCCGCAGGTCGACTTCGGACACGGGCCACTTAAGCGACCCGTTCCGTACTATCAGAATAACCGAGCGGTGTTATCGTCGACCTCGACGGTTCGATTAATTATCGGGCGTACTCAGCCCACTACCAACCCTTTACGTGAAGCAAGATGGGGGTTCAATGGGGGAAAAGACGAAGCGAAGCGGGAGACAGTTCAACAATAAAGCACATTTATTCGCGACGAACGGAAAGCACACAAATACAATTCCACCAAATGCACACAAAAAAGAAAACACAATTCCATTTTCACAAAAAGCAAACATAAAAGTGAAAACACAGTGCAGAGCTAATACCGACTACCGAGCACACGGCAACACTTATACAATTCTACTTCACAGACGGCGCCGACAACACATACCCAATACCAAGGAAAAGAAATACCCTCAAGAATGAGGTAGGCCTGGGGCCGAGACCTGGTCGGGCCTACCCGTCTGGTGATGAGACGCGGAGCGGCGATGGCCCCGCGACCCGCGGGCCTCGTGGACAGTGCCTGGCAGGGGGTGGGAACGGGGCCCCCTTGGTCGCACTATTTCAGCGCGGGGGGAAACAGGAGGGGGTTGCTGATGCTCGGGGTATAGAGGATCTTTATTATGTGCGCGACGAGCGTCTCCACCTCGGCCAGGTCGCGCTGCCGGCCTCCCAGGGGTGCAGCTCCCTGCACGACGCGAGCACCCCCTCGTCCGCCCTCGCCGCCTCTCCACAG
>NW_028224255.1:0-1000 GCF_056783735.1 Eptatretus burgeri
GTGTTGTGGGCACGGGTGACCCTCGGAAAGGGGCCTGGGAAGCCAGCCTGCCACGTGTGCGTTTCAGGGGAGGTGCCATGGGGGGCACTCCCTGGTGTTAGGGAGCTGGTAGGCTCGGAGGCAGTGTAGTGCCCGGGGGTGCCATAGCGGGAGATTCGGCAGAGGGTCGTGCCTGCCAAAGGGAGCCACGTGTCCCAGCCATGAGACCGTGTGAGGGCACGGAGAGAAAATTGGGGGGCGAGGCCCGAAATTGTGAGGACACCAACACAGGCGACGGGAATCTGGGTTGTTAGAACCAATAGTTTAAGCGCGAGGCGCTTGTTGAAAGCCCCGGGGTAGTTTAACAGTTAATGGATAGGGTAGATTAGGAAGTGTACCCCTCCGCACCATCCATCCCCTTGCTCTCGTTGTGAGCCGCTGGACCCACTTTGGGTTAGATCGCTGAAGTCTGGGGAGGCCATTCTGAGGCTTGAGTTGGGCCTCGACACAGGATGTTAGCTCTCCCTTACTCCCCTCCGGGAAGGGAACGTAGGGGTTGGGAGTAGGCTAGGTGACAGAATAGGTTAGCCGAACAAAGACGATAAAGGGGGTTAGGGGACGATTTATAGTGGGGAAGTAAAATAAAAAAAAAATAATAAAAAAAATAAGTTGGGGCTAAATTGGGGTTTGACAAATTAAGGGAGTGGGTATAGACAGTGACAGGCAAAGGCGATAGGTGGGAGGGAGACAGGTAGGTAGGTCCGAGCCCGCCTTCCGAGTGGCCAGCACCACCGCACTCCCTCCACCAACCTCCACTGAACGGCAAAAGCTGGCCAGCTTCATCTGCTGGCTGTGTTGCTGCAAGGCTTGTGCCGGCCCACTTCATCTGCCGGCTGGCTGTTTTTCTTCAAAGCCTGTGCCGGCCCACTTCATCGGCAGCTGTTGTTTTGCTGCAAGGCCTGTGCCGGCTGGATCGGCTGCAGCTGCTGTGCTTCAAGGCCTGTGCCGGCCAGTTCATCTG
>NW_028224256.1:0-1000 GCF_056783735.1 Eptatretus burgeri
GGTATGATGATCAGGCATTTGATGATACGAGTGAGGACCCAACGCGAAGCCCAACCCTGCAGTCCAAACCTGGCTCAGGCCAAGAGACCCTCGAGGCCTAGAGGCCATCGCACCCTCGCTACAATGCTTATAAACGCCCGGAGACACCATTATTCGTGTCTTTATTTAATTTTTGCACACATTTCACAACCAGAATGCGACAGGCCCCAGAATCTCTCAACCGGAGCTGAATTTCAAAATTCACATCATGGAATCGAACACAGTAGCAGCTCCAAAAGTGACCATCCGCCAAACCTGCACACTCTCCAACACTCCAGGCTGAAAACACAACACAAACACCACAGCACAACATAACCACCTTCAAACCACAGCACAACCAACTGTGGGAACTTACCACAACCACCCATTGTTCATCACATCATGAAAGTTGGAAGAGGGGTGGGAGAGGGAGGAGAGATACGAAGGAGGGGTGGGGGAGCAAGAACAAACGAAGAGATTGGGGGAAGGGATGGATGGATTGATGGAAGGAAGGGGGGAAGGAATGGACGGAGAGATTGAAAGTGGATTCACAGTAATTCCACAGTTGTTCATGAACACATGATACTCCAATCTCAGAGTGACCATGAGGTGTAAGGAATGAATGATGAATGAATGAATGAGTTCCCACCTGCTGTTGTTTCGTCTGCCATTACATTCCCTGTATCATCTGCAATGAGCTTGGGTTTTGGAAACTCTCCCCAAATAACTTATAAAGTAATCCATCAGGAGGTCCGTCTCCGAGCGTCGCTCGACATGACCTGTCCAAGGTGACGTTACATTTTAAACATTTGTCAGATTTAACTAAGACAACGGAACACATGTTAAAAATGCACTGTTCTTCATTTACATGATTACCTAACATTGTCTTGAATGTCAATTTGTAATTTTATTTTCAGAAACGACAGCAACTGTGATTAAAAGTCACTTACACTGCAGTCTGCCGTCTCACCCTGGCTTACAA
>NW_028224257.1:0-1000 GCF_056783735.1 Eptatretus burgeri
CTTGCCCAAGCACTGGGAAGGACGAATTGTCTCATTGGCACTGGTCAGACACCCACACGCGCACCACACGCTCGCTTGCCCAAGCACTGGGAAGGACAAATTGTCTGGTTGTTGGCACTGGTCAGACACCTGCTTCTTGCTCGCTTCTCAAGCTTACTTCTCGTTCTCTTCTCCCTCCCTGGCTTTCTTTCACCCTGCTTTTCTCCTCTTTCGCTTATTTTTCCTCACACAACATACCTCCCGTTAGTTTTATATCTCTGGGCCGTCTCCGCGGGTGCAGTCCGCCCCAAGCTCACCCCACCCCACCCCACTTGCGCACGGTTACCATGACGACCCGTGCGCTCTCCAAAAAGGTGGGCGTCTGAGCTCGCGAAAGATTGTTGCTGAGGAAGAATGGGGGGGGGGGGGTGACGGGCTTCAGAGCTCATGAAAGAAATGTGTGTAAACATGTCTGTCGTAAAGAAAAAAGCTTCCCATAAGAGAGATCTATCCTTTACCCTTCTCAATGCATCACATTTAAGATAACATTAGACGTGGGGATGGGGCTAATCTGAACATGCATTTAAGGGAATAACTGTCTGAGGATCTGGATGTGTGGATGCATTCATCAGACCGGATTTTGAAATCCGTAACAAAATATTGTTACGAATTTACCGCCCGCCCAGCATGCGAACAGCCGCTTTAGCCAATGGCGGCCGTCTCGCCCACCAGACAGACAATTCAGTCGTAACTTTCCTGTACAACGCCGAAAACCAGCCACGGGTGTGCTCCAAGCGCACACCACGGCCTAGTCAATACTCTACCCGCGCGCGACAGGGTTAATCGCCGAATTATCGATATACCTAAGTATTCGTGCGGGCAGCCTACCGAGAGACTGTACCTCAACGAAGGCCTGCTTGGACACGAACCGCTTAAGCGGTTCGTTCCGTTCTGGGATAACCGAGCGGTGTATTATCGCCAGGGCTCGTTGGACCCGATTCTATTATCGGCTATTTAAAAG
>NW_028224258.1:0-1000 GCF_056783735.1 Eptatretus burgeri
TTTCCAATTACCCACTGTCCCGATTGTCACTCTAAAACCCAGCAGAACTTACAAACCCATGCCAATTTTCCCACAATTCATTTTTTACCACCAAAGGAGGGCACTTCGCCACAATCTCAGCAGCCGAGCATGGCCGTATATGCTCAGCCCAATCTAGTCTCCCCGACCCCCGACAGTGATCTCCGGACCCGACCTATGAAAGGGCATCTCGGATAGACCTGGTGGCTCAGCAGGAGGATTCACCCTCTCCGAGTCTAAAAGTCTATTGGAGGGTCCCTCCATCGCCGGGTACCGGCAATATCGTTGCATGTGTCCTCTTCGCCCGCACCGGAAACAACTCCCCATAAAAGGCCCCCGTGAGTATCGGTGAAATGTCTCTTCCGGTTCCGGACCCCCTCGGCCATAATCGAATTGCTCTATTGGCTGGGCTGGACCACGCCGCTTTGGCGCACTAACTACCGGATTACCCTTTATCAAACTCGACAGTTTCTGGCAAATTTCCTGAAACATTTGGGTAATACCAATTTCTCCTAGCCCCCCTCCCTGATCCTGGATCTCCGCCTGTCGGATCGTCACCGATGGCCTCTCTGGAACCCGACCCGGCTGACTCCACGAGGCCAGCCTGGCCACGCACTCGGCCGCTCGGTGAACGGTGGGTGGATCCTGTAACTCCACTAGCGCTTGGACCTCAGGGTCAGGAAGAGCAGCTAAAAATTTCTCTAGTGCCAGTCTGTCCCATGCCTCCACTGTAAGGTCCTGATAGGCGATCCTGACTGATTGGTAAATGTCCTGTGCCAGCTCCTGCACTGTCTCACCCGGCTTTAATCTGCGGTGCTGGAGCTGAGCCCGCACCAGATCACAGTTTGCCGCGAACCCAAACTGACGGCTCAGCGCCTCGCAAATGTGGGAGCTGGTCAACATCCCCTCCGCGATCACGTTTAACACGTCTGCGGCTGGTCCCCGCAACGTTGCCACCAAATTCCCTGTACGTTCCTGCTCA
>NW_028224259.1:0-1000 GCF_056783735.1 Eptatretus burgeri
TGCCATATCGATTTGAAATTTGGGTCACACATGTACCACCTGAAAAGGACGAACCCTATTGATTTTGGGCGTGGCTGGATCCAAGATGGCCGACTGGGGCGGCCATCTTGAAAAAAGTTTTTTTTCGCCATATCGATTTGAAATTTGAGTCACACATATGTACCACCTGAAAAGGAAGAACCCTATTGATTTGGGCGTGGCCGGATCCAAGATGGCCAACTGGGGCGGCCATCTTGAAAAAAATGTTTTTTGTAATAAATGGAAAACCACTTATCTGATTTCAATTCTTTTTGGTTACTACGTTCCTCACCCCTGGGGAACTTTTTCGAGATGATGACCAAATGGTGTCTTGTTTCCAATTCACCTTCCTCATTATCTGGAATATGTATGACCTTTTTCATTCAATGGCGAGGAATTCCCCATCTCTGATGGTATATTTGAATATCTATAACAATATTTTTTGGTTCATCACCCTGTTCTTTCATAAGGCGAGCAATTTCGGAAGATATTTGAGAAATCTCATATGCTCCGGGTGAAACTTATCGTTTTGTATCCACTTCCCGGATTATAACTAAATGTCATTTTTCTCGGTGATATTAAATAAGGTCTTTTGTTTCCATGGACAATAAAGACGCCTCATATTCTTTTGTTGCGTCAAGTTGTCGTGGGTATGGGAATGAAATTGTGTGGTTGCTTGTTGTGAAATTAAAACGAAGGATTGTGCTTCTCATCTTATTTAATATGGGATAAAATGTCTTTGTATTGACATTTATTAATTATTTTCATGTTCATCAACTGGTGTGAAATTACTGATGCTTCATTAAAACAATTGTTATTTCCAGCCTTCTTATTACCTAACAGCAATAACAGTCTATTAACTAATTGTGATGGGTCATTTGGAAGAAAACTAACACCTGAACCAAGCCTACTTAAAGCCTGAATAATGAGTTTCTCCTTCTCATTCTTCCTACTTTTACCAGATAGTCTAACCCTATAATTA
>NW_028224260.1:0-1000 GCF_056783735.1 Eptatretus burgeri
TATATAATGTGTGTGAAAGGGGACGTTCTTAGATCTGTGAACCCCAAACAGAATCCTCAACTGAATAGTCAGGCTTAACGTTTGTTTGTTGGTGTGTGTGTGTGTGTGTGTGTGTGTGTGTGTGTGTGTGTGTGTGTGTGTGTGTGTGTGTGTGTGTGTGTGTGTGTGTGTGTGTGTGTGTGTGTGTGTGTGTGTGTGTGTGTGTGTGTGTGTGTGTGTCCCAACCCTCACATTCAAAATCTTAACCCCAACCCTCACATTCAAAATCTCAACCCCAACCCCCCAACCCTCACCCTACACAATGTCTTTTTCAAAATGAGATTTCCAGCTATATATGTTTTTTCGGTTTTTTTCTCTTCTTCCAATTCTGTTTTTTCAGGCTTTCATGTTTGATGATGTAGAAAGGAGGAGTGAGTCTGCACTTTCTTCCCAGAACAAACGATATATATATTTTTTATGTTTTTTTCTATTTTTCCAATTCTGTCTTTTAAGGATTTCAGGTTTGATGATGTAGAAAGGGGGAGTAAGAACTTTCTTGATAGGTTTCGATCCCAAAGAGTGGTAGCATTTCAAGTCTACAAAATAAACCCAACTTTCCAAGTCTCCAAGGTTTCACCACATTCCTGTTGAGTTTCCAAGATACGTATCACGTTGTGAGTTATCAAGCCAGAACCCACATTTCAAGTCTCCAAAAATATAACCATCTATCCAAGACTCCAAGGTAGAATCACAATTTCCAGAAATATAGTGGGTTTTGGTGATAGATCTCACATAGTATAACTGTGGATCATCAAGGAAAACTCCATTTTTCAAAATGTCTGAAATTTGTGAGTCTCCAAGCTAAAACTTGTATTCTGGCTCATCAAGGTATAACTTGTTCAGGGGGTATTGTCTTGATAACTCACAATGAGTACTATTGTTGCAAAACTCTTTTTCAGGACTTTGCTGGTCTCCAAGGTATAACTCTTTGGTTGGGTCATCAAGGACGAACTCGTTCTGT
>NW_028224261.1:0-1000 GCF_056783735.1 Eptatretus burgeri
AAATGGGTGCATGATAGATTTATTATAATCTTCAAAAGAAATCTTTTCACCAGGTTTAGGCATTGTAATTACAGCTGATTTATGATTGCTTCAATATTTTGAATGTTGTTCTAATCGTTCTTTTGTATGAAATGAATTAAGACATCGCTTACAAGGATATATTTTGTTTGCTGTTCTGAATACCTGAGAAGAGATTAATCTTAATAAATTATTGATGTATGTATAATGTGAATTCTTTCCAACACTAAATTATAAAAGATCAATGTGTTGCTTCATTTTTATAGTTGTTTGAAATTTTTAATACCTAACCTTTATTCTCTCAAGTTAATCCATATACATTAATAGAAAGATTATTGTTTTTCTCAAATTTAGGAATATCTGTTAGTGGCATTGGGAATTTAAAATCTTTAATGTTAAAGGTATTCTTATATTTCATATATTGTTTTACTCTTTCTGAATTACAATTTAGTGGATGAAAGTGAGCAAGAACAGATCAGAAAAAACATTTATTATCATTGTTCTTAATATTAACAACTGCCTTCTTTAGTTTTATTTCTTTTGGTAATTCAATATAAGAAGAAGCTTTAAGAGGGCCTGATTTTAGAATGTGTATATCTAAAAAGATGATTTTTTAAATATTAAATCCACTTCCTACCACTGTATTATCAACATCCTCCTATTGTCTTGATAGTTCTTCATAAACCCCACGATTAAAAAAATCTTGAAATGATGTTATAAAATGAAGATCTGTTCTCATATAAGGAGTTTGTTCTTCATCTTGTCTTTTCATATTCATTTTCACTCCCATATAAAACTTTAAAGTTTTCATTTCTTTTAATGTCTTTCTTATAACTTTTTCAACATCAGGTTTCACTATTTCAATTGATTCAGCTATTGATGATGGACCAGGTACTCCAAATTGAAAAATCCTTATTTTAATATGATTCTTAAATGCTCCATCAGTGTTTTCATTATAATAGTCTCCCTTTACTTTAAACTC
>NW_028224263.1:0-1000 GCF_056783735.1 Eptatretus burgeri
ATCGAGAATATTGTGTGCAGTTCTGGTCACCTCAGTTCCAGAAGGACATAGAGCCAGATGGAGGATTCAGCGCAGGGCTACTAGATTTATTCCGGGCCGAGTTCGACTCAGCTATGAGGAGCAGCTGAAGGAGACTGAGCTTTATTCACTAGAAAGGAGGCGGTTACGAGGAGATATGATAGAGATGTTTGAGACAACGAAAGGTATTGATAAAATAAGTGCAGATTAATTATTCAACAGAGTAGACAGTGATAGAACCAGGGGCCATAGCTTGAGAGTGAAGAAGAGGGGAGTTGAGACAGCAGTGAGGCAGGGGTTTTTCACTCAGAGAATAGTTAATCCATGGAATGGCCTCCCTGGAAAGGTAGTGGCAGCAGCAAAAGTAGACAAGTTTAAATTAGAATTAGATATGTACCTGGAAGTTATGGAGATAGAGGGGTATGGGGATGTTGATAAGACTTTTAGGTAATTCGAGCATTGATGGGTGATTGTGTACATGTGTACGGAGTGCTGTTGTTGGGGGTCTTCTCAAGGGGGGTTGTGTGGTTGATGTGTGTTTTTAACCAAGTCCATCACCCCCCCCCCCCCCCCGAGGGGAAGAAAGGGAAAATAAAATATAATACAAAAACGACCAAAAAATAAAAATAAAACAAACAAATAAACAACAAAAAATGTATTTTATTAAGTAAAAACTTTTTTTCCATTTTCTTCCTTGGATCTTGTGTAGATGGGTTGGCGCAGTGTTCGCACAGACAAGATGGGCTGAATGGCCTCCACCTGTTTACATTTCCTTGTTATTCCTTGTCAACCCTCGACTCCGATTTGGCATTTGGACCGGACGGCATCAACTCACGAGTCCGAAAAACCTGCAGTCAGCCAACATCACTGCATCACATGAAAAGGTGCAAAAACCGATCCCCTGAACTGCAGACAAATTTGCTTACTTCCAATCATCAGCAAGGTTAACATAAATCATTCCTTTTCTCCAATGACCTCATTT
>NW_028224264.1:0-1000 GCF_056783735.1 Eptatretus burgeri
AGCATGCAGAAACATCCAGCAACCACCGGCCACTGTACCTGCTTCATCTGCCATTGCACAGCACCTGTAGTCCAAGAGCATTAGGTCAAAATAGGCCCTAACCTGGACATTTTTGGTAACAAGCTGATTTTTTTCAGAATAGGTCCAGGAATATGTCTAGAATAACATATTAAAAGTCCTCATAAATCCTCCTTGAGCGTTTTCCGCAATCCAAGATGGCGTCCAAAATGGCCGCCTCTTCTGTTTTTCTCATAACTTTGCAAGCAGGTTTCCCCAAAACACACTTTAAATGTCTACATATATGTTTTGAAGTATAACGAACTCGATAGAATACATTTTAAGAGATGTTGAAGCACGCAAGTACCAATAAAACTGTTTGAGCTCTTCCAAAAATCCAAAATGGTGTCCAAAATGGCCGTCATTAACAATTTTATCTCAAAATTGTTTAAATATTTATCATTAATTAATTAACTGTGATATTTCATCCTGAAAATATTCAATAAACATTTCAATTATAAATGTGGTTGCTGTGCATACAGTATTCAAATCAATTTGAATGTTAAAGTCTAGAACTGTGCCCTTAATCGCTTATGACATTACGAGGGAAACATTGTACCATCAGTTTGATGCTAAACAGACAGGGCGACATAAATTTGCCATATGGTCCATTTTCGTCACCTAAAGCTCGGAAATTGAAAACTTGGTGCTAACCTTTTTTTACCAACAAGATGCAGTTGATGTCTACCATGAGGTGAGTTCTATTTGAAACATTCCGTTATCATTAAGGAAGTAAAACTATTATTTTTGGTACCCAGACTAAATGCATGATCAAAATTTGTGTCTTCATGCATCTACTACACAGTACTGTGTAATATCACTTGACAGGGAATTTCTGTGGAGTAGTCAATCGTTACACCTAAAACATTGTATTGAATCATTTTATTTGTTTCATGCAGATGAAAAGAATTATAGTATGATAGAAATCAGAGAGTGTATGACA
>NW_028224265.1:0-1000 GCF_056783735.1 Eptatretus burgeri
ACATTAATAGAAAGATTATTATTTTTCTCAAATTTAGGAATATCTGTTAGTGGCATTGGGAATTTAAAATCTTTAATGTCCAAGGTATTCTCATATTTCATATATTGTTTTACTCTTTCTGAATTACATTTTGGTGGATGAAAGTGAGCAAGAACAGACCAGAGAAAACATTTATTATCATTATTCTTAATATTAACAACTGCCTTCTTTAGTTTTATTTCTTTTGGTAATTCAATATAAGAAGAAGCTTTAAGAGGGTTTGATTTTAGAATGTGTATATCTAAAAAGATGATTTTTTTAATATTGAATCCACTTCCTACCACTGTATTATCAACATCCTCCTCTTGTCTTGATAGTTCTTCATAAACTATTCAAAAAATCTTGAAATGATGTTATAAAATGAAGATCTGTTCTCATATAAGGAGTTTGTTCTTCATCTTGTCTTTTCATATTCATTTTCACTCCCATATAAAACTTTAAAGTTTTCATTTCTTTTAATATCTTTTTAATAAAATTTTCAACATCGGGTTTCACTCTTTCAATTGATTCAGCTATTGATGATGGACCGGGTTCGCCAAATTGAAAAATCCTTATTTTTATATGCCCTTTAAATGCTCCATCAGTGTTTTCAATATAATAGTCTCCCTTTACTTTAAACTCATTTTTCTTGTGTTTTTGTGATTGAAGATGTTTATTATAACTACTCTTCAAAACATCCTTTGAACAGATATCACAATGTTTTCTTTCCAACTCAAGAGGAGATATTTTATGAAACAGATTAAATGTGTGTTTGTTGGTTCGGAGGTGTTTTCTATAATGTTTACATTTGTGATTACAAACATCGCAGTATGTTCTATTCACCGTATTTATATAATAAATCTTTGCTTAAACTAAAATTTTCTTGATGAAAATTTCGTTTATTTTACAGGTGAATTTGTGCTTAAAACCATTTTATCCTCCAACTTTTTCACTTAATAAATACAATGTTTCAAGACACAAA
>NW_028224266.1:0-1000 GCF_056783735.1 Eptatretus burgeri
AACTATTGGATAAAAACAATTATGGTGGATAAGATGAGTTCTTCATCTTAAGGGCTTTTAGTATACCCAGAAAAACATCAATTAAAGTATCTCTAACAAAAGTTTCTCCTCTCCTTCTGGTAATATATTCAAAACTAGAAAAAGCAATGAAACAAGAAAAAGTATCAAAAAATAAAAACCTTATGGATGAAGCTTTAGAAAGAAAAGATAAGACCATCTGTAATATGCAAGGAGAAATTTTGTATTTTTTTCAATAACCCTAAAGATGTAAAACCTGATGAAATGAAGGATGTTAATATATCAGGTGAAATGACATTTCGTTCAATAGTAGTTAAGGATCATTTTAAAATTACCTTTAATATAAAAAATGTTATAGTTGAATCTGCTAATGAAAAAAAGTATATAGCTATCAATGGTAATGTTGTTTCTACTCATTAAATATGAGTCAATATTCACCGAAAGATTTTGAAGAATATGAGAGTGATTATGATAGTTTTATAGATGATTCTGAAGATGAACGTTAGTTTAAGTAAAGTTTTACTTTATAAATATGCTAGAATTCCCTGATTTTTAGATTTACACCAAAAATGAATTACTTTAGAAGATTGATTAGAGAAATGAATGTAAAGTATGAGGGTGATAACACACCTTTCCTTACAAGAGATGAAACTGAACGTATTAGAGAAATGTTCAAAGGATTGTTGTTATATATTATTCACGATTGCCATTTTCAGGGAAATATCAACACAAGATATTGTATAAATAAAATAATGGATTATCTTGAAATTAAACCCGAACTTAGGATAAAATACAGAGTTTCTAAAAAAGCCAATAATAAATTAAATAACCTTTTTTCCAAATATATAAATGAATGATTTTTTACCCATTTGGGAAAATAAGCTATAATTTAACAGCCATATAAATCTCCCAAATTCATAAAGATGTCTGATAGTTGGTTCAAGCGGATGCGGAAAAACCTGCTTACTTTTGAAGATGCTCC
>NW_028224267.1:0-1000 GCF_056783735.1 Eptatretus burgeri
ATGTGTTCATCCTGTAATTTCCTCCTGGCAAAACATCAAAATTCCAGGCTTTCCATCCATCTCCAATCATTTGTTCCTCTATGCTACAATTTTTGGAATCATTTTCCTGTGGCTGTTCAATTCCACTCTTCCTTCCAGGGCTTCAACCACGCAGTGCACCACCATTTGTTGTTATTCTGCATGCTTACTCACAATATTTTCTAGCCCTTTAGGTCGATTGCCAAAGCCTTACTTGCAGGTTAGTAGTCAGAAAAAGAGAGTTGTGGGACATACTTCCCTCATAATTTAACTGTAAGTGATGGGGAAGTTTCAGACCATCCTCCCCTTGTGCTAATTTTATATGTAAGTGAATGGGGGGAAAAGAAAAGACTATTTGACCATCCTCCCAAAATATCACCCCTATTCCTCCCCATCTTAACATCTCTGTTCAGCATTGAAAACCTTTCTGACCTTCTCCCAATATTTCTCCCAATATTGATATATTGACATTTTAACACCTTATTATCTTGGCACGTTATGATCTTTACATTAATTAATTAAATGTAAAGACCAATTGGTCATTGAACTCAAAAAGTGAGACTAAATATTTGGTTATTTTGTAGTTTTTCAAAGTGTTTTATTCTATTATCGCTTTCAACACCATCGAGAATGTTAATAAATAGAACGTTGAGACTTGTTTTTTGAAAAAAAACAAACAAGCAGCGTTTGGACATATAAAACATAAAACCTCTCTCAACGATCTCGTCTGAGCCACATATTGCACATTCCTCCCACCATTTTTCCTTTTCCTGCACTGACACAATACCTTCCCTCCCACACATTTCCTTTTAATTGTTTGATTTCCTCTCAAGCACAGCTTATATAAAGATAGACTTTTGCCAAATAGATTTTCTTTGTGAACATGAAAGCAACCGATACTTTGCAAATACAAAAGCAGTTGCTTTTGTGTTAGCAAAGCATCGGTTGCTTTCATGTTTGGGACAATGGACAACGATGAAAG
>NW_028224268.1:0-1000 GCF_056783735.1 Eptatretus burgeri
AGAGAGAGAGAGATATGAAAAAAAACAAAAGAAGAGAGAAAGGTGACGGGTGGAGGTGGGGTTAGTAAAGAGAATGATATGTTATGCTTAACGACCGAACACACACACAAAAACAAACTCATGTCAGAACAGCTGTACAGACAATGATGCAACAGAGTTTAGAATGTAATCTGCTGGCACATCTGCAAAAACTTTGATATCCCAGTTTCAGAAAATTTGTGAGAACATGAACCAAAAGTAATCACTGAAAACATGGAACTACCGACCCACCGCTCACGTACGACCTCCTGGTCCCATCAAGCGTGAACATTAAAAACAAAGCATTGCGACCAGATAACATACTTCGGTTCAAAAAAAGAGAAGAAGGCATTGCTGATTGAGGTGTTAATAGCAGTGATTTTGGACTAAACGAAGCAGAAATCAACAAAATGACCAAACACGAAGACCTCAAGAATGAAGTAAGAAGATCCTGGAAGCAGAAGAATGCCAAAGTTGTACCAGTGATAGCTGGACCTACAGGAATGATGACAAAGAACCTCACAGAGATATTAAACATAGGGGCAATACCTCTGGGCGCTCACCTGGTCATGGCTGGATAAGATAAACAGGCAACCACTGGTTGGCATGAGTAGGGTAAGAATACTGATTCTGGCTCACTTTTCCCCATGTAAATGAATGGGGGATTTTCAGCGATTCATAATTTTTTTCCCTAAAAATAAATCCCCTTTTTATCCCAAGGTATATTTATTTGTCTCCCCTTTTAACCTGGAGGTTGAACCTCATTGAATTGAACACCTGGGGGTTGAACAGCTCACTCATTGAACCTATAAAGATTTGTTCATTCTCAAATTCCTTCAATAGTTTAATTTTCTTTGCACAATAATCCCCATCTAAAATATTGACAAACAAAACATTTGAATCTTTATATTTTTGAAGATACCCCTTTTGTGCCATTACGAAATGATAAACTTCTCTTAATGCTCTCATCTGGCCACCTCCT
>NW_028224269.1:0-1000 GCF_056783735.1 Eptatretus burgeri
AATCAGATGAACCATGGCCAAGTTCATCCTGGACCTCACCATTACGCCCTAGGTCCATCTCACTAGATTCAAGGCCAACTGTGTCCAAGCCGTTTGTGTCAAGAGTATCTCGTTCCAGCTCCATGTCGCCACTTGCCACCACATCTGCTTTGATGCCTGGTGCAATGCTTTGTTCGATGTGAGCATCTGTAGGCTGGCCATGGGGTTGTGGATCGATGCTCAGATGCCTGGTGGGTCCGGTTGTGGTTACCGTGCTTGCATGCGATGGCAGAGTGTGAATGATTATGCTGGACTGGCTTATTGGCATGTCTACTTCAGGATGCTCGTGCATCACGGTATCTGACTGCACATATAAAAACACATCGAGGATGGGATTATATTGTGAAGCACTGCAAGGATATGTATGTGTGTGTGAGAGAGAGAGAGAGAGAGAGAGAGAGAGAGAGAGAGAGAGAGAGAGAGAGAGAGAGAGAGAGAGAGAGAGAGAGAGAGAGAGAGAGAGAGACAGACAGAGAGAGGGACACAGAGAGAGAGGGAGAGAGACAGAGACAGAGAGACAGATATTGAGGGGTGTGGTTCATATTCCATAGACATGTACTTTACATACAAGCTCCTCCAATGAGCTTTCGACACTTTAAAGAGTCTGTCTAAAATGTGACACCACAAAACGTGAAGGGTATTTTGAGCAAATGACTCGTTTAATAAAATGACATGACTCAGAATAAACTGATATGGGTGTGGAGGATTTTGGGGGGGAGGGGGGAGGGCTAGAACATTGTAAAAAGAGTAAAGCTTGAAAACAAAGGCAAAAAATGTGTTAAAATACTTGAAGAGCATGCAAATATGCATGGTCGAGGAAAAGAAGATGAGAATAGAGAGAATGAGACAAAATAAATAAGTGATTGAATGATGAACAGAGAACAAGGACTGGTGAATAATTTTTTCCTCTCTTACTGGAATGGTGTGCACTAGGATTTGTTGGCTGCCTGTGGAAGCTCCA
>NW_028224270.1:0-1000 GCF_056783735.1 Eptatretus burgeri
TTTTCCTCTCTTCCCTCTTGCTATTCTTGTTTTGAACTTAATCGTTGTATTTCAGCAGACAGTTTATGTTCAGCAAAACTCAGTATTTTTTTTGTCGAGGCTCGATTAAGAGCAAACACACAAAGAACAAATAACAAGGGGAGCAGGAGACAAGAGGGAATGGAGAGGGAAGCACAAAATAGTGGGGAACAGAGACAGTAGGAGATCTCTGGAAGGGAGAGGGATGGGGCGGGGTATACGGGGTAAACAAGATGGTACTACAGTGACTTTCAGGAAGGAAAACAGGGAATTTGAAGGAGGTGGGTTTGGGGTGGATTAATGGGGGTAGGAAAGATCAAGATTTTGAAGGGGGAAAGATATGAGACGGTGGTCAACAGCTGTTTTGAAGACCCAGAGGGAGGAGTGGGATTGAAGTGAGTGTGGGAGTTTGTTCCAGAGGTGGGGAAAAAATAGGAATGAAAGAGTGAAGGTGAGCAGTGATTCTTGATTTTGGCAGTTTCACCAGAAGGGATTTTTTGGCGGACCTTGAGCGCCCTGTAGAAATATGTGGGGGGGGGGACAGAGCACAGACAGTGGGGGGGGGGCAGAGCACAGACAGAGCGGGTTGGGGGGGGGGCAAGGCCTGAGAGGAGATGATAGAAGACAGAGAGACCACCGACCTGCCTGTAGTGAGACAGTGAGAGAGAGAGCCAAAGACTCAGCTTCATCGCGGAAGATGCCAATGTTAGGGTTAGTTTCCACAGTGTGTCCTAAATGTCTGTTTCCACAGCGTGAAGCCGATCTATAGGTGCGAGGCAAGAGCATCACCCCAGAGGTGAGAGCAGTACATCCTTGATGTGCAAATCTGACTATCTAGCAATTACCTCAAATCCAACAAATAATGTCAAAATAACTGAATCATTAAGGAGACAAAGTGCAAGACTTAAACTCGTCCGGCAGATATGTGAAAAAAAATGTGCCTTGAGTGATACAAGCATGAAATTTGGCACACTGCTAGGGC
>NW_028224271.1:0-1000 GCF_056783735.1 Eptatretus burgeri
GTTACTCTCCCTGTTTGAGGGCGGTCCGCCGTGGCGGCCGCCACACACCCCGGTCCAATCAGCGAACTTGGCCCCCTTTTGGCCAATCATGGGGGCGACGAGCGCATTTGCGCACCAAAACCGTCCAGTGAGCGAGAGCGGGTCCATGGCAAGCGGCTCCTCCCCTCTGGAGAAGGGGTGAATAATAGTTTGGCACGATCCGACAGAAGGGTCGGAGTTAAGTTGGTTTTTGGTCTGCCGGATCGCCTGACCTTGTCTGCTGGCACTCGCCGCTTCGTTCGCGCTCGCGCTGGTTGGCGTCCGCCCTTCATCCTCCATCCCAGGCACTCACAGTGGCATCGTGGTTGTCGGGTCGAGAGAGAGGAGATTGGTCCCGTGTGCTTGAGCGCGTCTTCGGTCTGGTCTGCGTCTGGCTGCATCCCGCGCATCTGAGGCGTCTCGTCTGGCGCAGTATGGCAAGCGATCGGCCAACTCAACATGGAAGGTCACCTCGTCCCGCCTCCTCTGGATTTGGCTGCCCTGGTCCGTCCTTTGGCAACCGGAGCTCCGGGAAGGGGTGGATGTCCAGCCGCGCGCTCGCGGCCAGGTAGCCAGCTGTCCTGACTCCCAGCCAAACTATCCTCCTCGGCTGGAGAGCCAAATAAAGACCGTTGAGGTCCATCTTCTTTTGGGTATTTGTGTGTGCGTGTGTGTCCTTGGGCCCGGTCTGTAAGTAGGAATTGTTAAGTACTCTTTGCTGTACATTATTTGCATTGCTTTTAGTCGTGATAACTCTGCTCTTTGTGTGTCCCCCCCCCCCCCATTATAAATAAATCGCGTTAAATGTTTCAGCTCGTTTCTGTATTTCTTTCATTGGTTTAGCATGGTGCGTGTTGAGAAATAGCAAGGGTAAATTGTGCATTTTGACCGACGGACCTCGGTAACCATCCGCTCGGGTTACGCACGGTTCGAGCATGCTAACGGCTCGTTCTGCTAGAGCTCCACCGAGGGTAAATTTCCC
>NW_028224272.1:0-1000 GCF_056783735.1 Eptatretus burgeri
GGTCAAGGACACAATGTGAATCCAACAAACAAATAAATATCCATTTCTTACCGAAAGAGCAACGGGAATAGGTCCGAGGAACGCTGCGCACACAAACAGGAAGGCATCGTTAATTCAAACATGAGAGGCCCGACCTCACAAACACACCGAGAACAGTTACAAGCATGGCGTGACCGTGTTGAGATCCAGGTGAGGTCCACAGCGATTAAGGTCAAGCTTTGTTCATCACCGATCTTGGTAGACCAAGAGAAGGGTTTATTACACACCAGACATATGCATATGGAGACAACAGGCTTTGAACACAATAGTCCACCCAGCCTAATCCTCTGGTGAGCGGTCTTTCGGTACTGCCTTATATTCAATTTACTGCGACCTTTGAATGACTGCGTGTCAAAGAGGATTTATTACCATTCATTAATCTATTGCATTCTTCTGTCAGTACTGCTGATAAGAGAGCGCAGAGAGTGCAGAAACAACACCCTTGATTCCTTAAGGAATTTTAAAAGGTAGCCTCCTACATGTTTTTAGGCCTTAACAGTTCTGGGCAGTAGTCCAACAGATTCCAGGTAGCTCAGCTGCCCGATTAGCAAGGTCATTCGAACGGTCGACAAGGCCAGCTGTGTTGTAACAATGTCAAAACAAGTTTCTTGACAGTGCACAGATAAACTAATGGGAAGATTTATCCTTTCCCTCTTTCCAATTGAAACTAAAGAGTTTTAACCAAACACTAGTAGACATGTTTGGTTGCTGTTAGAGTACATACAATCCCCGACATTTCCCTCCTCTTGTTTCTTTGAAACATTTGCAAAAGAAACTACAAATGAAGAAAAGGAGCATCCGCAGGCCGGCAGGTCAGCAGACAGCAACCTCCAGTGGGTGGCCATCCTTAGGTTTAGCTCCAGATGGACCAAAACGATCGGGAGTTCCAGCTGCGCCCCCTAGCCCAAAAGGGGGTTCCTACCCACTTTCCAACCGGTCCACTAACACCCCAAGTCTTCAA
>NW_028224274.1:0-1000 GCF_056783735.1 Eptatretus burgeri
TACCAAATATTAAGTTCCGTTTTTCTGATGTATCAAATACTTATTTCATGCAATAAAATGCAAATTAATTATTTAAAAATCATACAATGTGATTGTCAGGATTTTTGTTTTAGATTCCGTCTTTCACAGTTGACGTGTACCTATGATAAAAATTACAGATCTCTACGTGCTTTGTAAGTGGGAAAACCTGCAAAATCGGCAGTGTATCAAATACTTGGTCTCCCCACTGTAACTTAACCTTCACTTCAGTACATATTAGAAACAAAAATTAAACAAATCAATAAAGAACACGATTAAAATCATGTATGTACACAAATAGATAATTAATGGTGGTTCGGTGGAACGTGTGAGCCAGCTAAGCGAGGTGCTGGTACTCCCTCGCACCTGGTACCAAAATGGCGGTTCGAGCGGTCACTGCACCGGATGCAGGGTGGTTTCCTTGTGGACGCTAATAATCCCGAACCCAATCTGTCCTTTAACAGACAATTAATAACTAAAGCCATTTGCGACCAGGGCTCGAATCACTCGGAGACAAAGTGAAGTGATGTGCATATTTAATGTGTAAACAGAAAGGGAGAACAAAGGACACAAAAACATTTATTTACACAGTATATCTCCAAAAATACGCACCCTGAGTATTGGACGAACGGAAGTGCACTGCACCTAAAAATTTCGATCAACGTTATATATCAGATTAGCACGACTTAAATCGACTGTCTCAATGTGTTAACGATGTTCTATCAAAATGGCGCACAGCGACACCGATATAAATTGGTGACATACCTATACATCAGGAAGAAGATAATTGGTTTTGGGTCATCTATTGTCACAATTAGGCTGCTCATGGTCACTTGAGAGTTGTAATTCCATGGGGTTCCCACATATGTTGTAAGAATGTGAGTTGGCCAGGCGACTGTGATGGGCCATGGCATGTAGGAGTCATGCTATTGCTGTTCCGATTGTGTTTTTTGTCTTTGGTGGGGGCAAGGGGGGTGGGTTG
>NW_028224275.1:0-1000 GCF_056783735.1 Eptatretus burgeri
GGAAGTGGGCGGAGGTTGAATTTGTCTCAAAGGAGGGCAAAATCTGGAGAAATAAAATTTGGCATCAACATTATTCATGCTTGTTCTCCCATCATTTCAAAAGTGAATGTTGAGCTTTTCAAAAGCAGCATTACTGAGGACGGGTACCCACATGTAACAAGATGACTTACTCTGACAGGTCCTGATACAGGGCAATCTAACCTACTTAAAACACAAAAGAAATCCAACCTACCAACTTAAAACACACTTAAAACACATGTTACACTTACCACAGTCTAGCTAAGGATCTCCCATCTTTCCAGACCACGTAACGACTTGATATGCCGGAACTCTTCTCAGAGCATTGGTGCTGCTGAAGCATTTTCTTGGAAAAGTCCATAGGCCCAGGCATATATCGGTACCATCTGAGGAAACCAAACTTTAGGGCTACTAAGTTATTGGTAAGGACTATATGATTATTAACCTCCGTCCATCTTCGATGGCGGAGGTTAATACTGTTTTCACCCCTGTCTGTTTGTTATCTTGCCAAACGCAAAGCGTTTTGCAAGATCTGTTTTTTCGTCGGTTTGTTTGTGTATTTATTTTTTGTTACAATTGATTTTCAAGTTTCAACTAGCTCTGTAGATCACAGTTTTCGTGCAATCACTCTCAAACTTGATATGTATACTCGTGAGCGCAATAGCTTTCGACACAAAATGTTGAAGGTCAAGGTCAAAGGTCAAGGTCACCAGAAGGTCAAACAAACATCAAAATCAACGAAACCCTTAACTTGAGTAATTTTATCAGATCATCTCCAAACTTGGTGGATATATAGTATATCGATAGGCGCTGATTACTTTTTGGTGGCGATCGGCCTTGACCTTCATGGTTAGTGCCTAAGGTCGAAGTTGACGATCACGAAGGTCATTTTTAAATCTTTGACAATATCGAGTAGTACCTCAAATTGAAGCCCAAGAAGAGTGCTTTTCAGATGTAGCTATAATTTGACGACAGAATCTTT
>NW_028224276.1:0-1000 GCF_056783735.1 Eptatretus burgeri
GTCAGCGCATACACTTCACAAAACATTCCAGACTTCCTGGAGGCACTTGATGTGAGTTTGCAGGAGATTGGAGATGTTCTATGTGGGAAGAATTTAAAAAAATAGAGGCCACGTGGTTCAATTGAGAAAAGGCTTCACATATTTGTTGAAGGAAAATATATGTTGAGCATTTTCATGTTATCACTGTCACAGTCATTGTGATCCATATTTTTGCAAATGAATGTGGTGTCAAAGTGATTATAGTGTTGATTGTTTATTTTTTTTTTCACTCGCTTAGTTGACAATTTCAGTGGAAAACTAGAACGGCACTCGAGAGAGCAGATACTTCTGCCAAGCCGAACAGTTTACGTTTTGTATCCCACTGATAGGCCGGATCTGGATTCACACCTGAACCAAAATCTAATCGGTTTGTTCTTGTCACCTCACCAACTCATCCACCAAGTTTCATGCAAATCCGTCCAAAACTTGTTGAGATATTATACGATATATCGTTTTTCACCTATCACTCAATGGTGAAGAATCACGAAAAGCATGATACTATCTGGATTTTCACCAAAATCGAATCAATTCATCCTTGTCACACACCCAATCCGTCCACAACGTTTTGAGATATCCTGTTCACAGACAGACAGGGTTGAAAACATAACCTCCGTCCACCTTTGGTGGCAGAGGTCATGACAGCGGATTTGATTTGGGAATTCTCGACTTTTTGAAACGGGAGTGCAGATCGCAAAGCATTCTCGACCCCCGGCTGTTCTTTGTTCTTTTACATCTTTCACAGAAACATAAAATAAATATATTGGACTTGGTGAAATCTAATCTAATGAGGATTTAAAGGTTTCTTATTTTGAATCTTGTGATAAGCAATTAAGCTGTCCTGTGAATCTTTTCTTTTTTTTAAATAATAACTTCATTTATAAGCAAAGAAACCGCAAAAATGTGCCTTCTGTTTTATAATGTAGAAATTTTCGAAGTTTGTTTTGAGTAGGAACCCTGTTTC
>NW_028224277.1:0-1000 GCF_056783735.1 Eptatretus burgeri
GTTTTCAGTTCATGCCGTGAAAATGAGGAAGTGTTTTTTTGACACGGTCGTGCTGTGTGAATGAGGAAGTGGTTTGGGACTGTCATGCTGTGAAAAAATAGAAACTATTCTGTGAGACAAGGTCTCGTGTTTATATTTTATCTCAGAACACGAACTGAAAACATTTGAATCAAAACCATTTTAAGTATGTTTTGTAAATGATTCATACAATCGCCCAGTTATTTTCCAAGCTGTCATTTCCTGTGGCCGTACCCAATGCTTAGGTAATTTCCTCGTCGTTGCCTTATAAGTGATTCACCAAAGTTTCTGCCAGATGGGATTTTCATTTTTACAACTGAGACATGGACTCACTCTCTTCTGATGAAGACAACAGCTCACTACAGAGTTGGTAAGTTTGTGTATGGTTTTCTCTTTGAACGATGAAGCAAATGATTATTAATTAAATCATGATAATTCTGATATATATATATATATATTTTTTTTTTCCTGGCAGGTCGTTGGAAGAAATTGAGTTTACATATCACGATGAGGTGCATGAAATTAATACTCTTATTGAAGAGATCAATGATTTTAGAAGAGAATTGAAAGACATTTATAATGAGTGGTACGAAGTCTTATCACGTCCTCTCATCTCGAAGGAATTAAACCAATGGTGAGACACGTGTGTGTGTGTGTCTCTCTCTGTCTGTCTTTCTACCTACCTCTCTCTGCTCTTATTGAAGAGGTCAATGATTTATAATGACTGGTCTCTGATCTCGAATGAATTAAACCAATGGTGAGACACGTGTGTGTGTGTGTGTGTGTGTGTGTGTGTGTGTGTGTGTGTCTATGTGTGTGCGTGTGTGTGTGCGTGTGTGTGTGTGTGTGTGTGTGTGTCTATGTGTGTGCGTGTGTGTGTGTGTGTGTGTGTGTGTGTGTGTGTGTGTGTGTGTGTGTGTGTGTGTGTGTGTGTGTGTGTGTGTGTGTGTGTGTGTGTGTGTGTGTTGCTTTCCCTGTCTGT
>NW_028224278.1:0-1000 GCF_056783735.1 Eptatretus burgeri
TGCCTCCTTGCTGTGAGTTGTGTGTTAGCTCTCATACGAGCCTCGACCAAGGTATACAAAAAAAAAAAAAAAGAGTCAGTCGATGAGGATTCACCAAAATGCAGTTTTATTCAAGTACCACACGCCAGCGGAGGTGATGTTAGCAGCTCAACCAGCACAGTGGAGAGCAACCAAAACCACACTGAGTCTTACATTCAAAAACTCCCCCTTATATACACTCTATCTCTAATTCCAATCTATCTCTGGTTATACTCTAACCCTAGTTGGTGTGACAAGATCTCCAAATGTGTATTCAGATATGAGCTAAGAGTTTGCCCTTCCCTCCCCCAAGGGAGGGTGGAACAATCAAACAGCTTATCTTAGGGCCCAGCAATTATCTTAGACAATCCCTCTTCCCTGCCCAGGCTTCTTATCACTGTGGAGTGTTTGAAGGACAAACAAAAACCCCTATTAAGTTCACAAGGATGGTAAGAGTAAGGACATATCTAGCTTCAAACTAAACAAGAGCCCAGGAGTGGAATGCTTGAGAAAAACAAGATAAAGTTTAGCTTTACATGAGAAAGGACATGTCTCGGTTTGTTATCACTAAAATAGCACAGCCAGTGCCTTTAGAGGGCATCTGGTGGACTGACTCACTGGTAAACAGTGCCACTAAAAACATAGAGAGTTTTTAAAATGCATTACTAAGTATATAAAAATGGGTTCGAATCCCTACATCTAACTAATATACAGTATATGTATTAATTATGGATCGGATGTGACCATAAAATAGCACTCCTCACAGTGTCATCGGTTCAATAATGCTTCAGTCACTTTTGGCTCGGCGGCCGTAGGGTCTAAAAAATCTACGGCCACTAGCAATTATAAAACGGCCGCAGTATTTCCACGGTCACACAATGTAGCAGTCACATGTGTTATTATTTTTCGGGTAGCCGCACGGGGTATTTAGAAATTGTGGAGACCGAAAACGTGGGGGTGCCGTACGGTCTTTGATTTGATG
>NW_028224279.1:0-1000 GCF_056783735.1 Eptatretus burgeri
ACAAGACCCCTCTTCCAGTCAGTTGGGATGATGCATTTGTTCCAGGCAGAGCACAAAACTGCATGCAACGACATGAGCACATTTCCACGAGCCTTGAGAAGTTCAGCATGGATGCCACAGATCCCAGGAGCTTCACCCCATTTCAACCGGATCACCGCAGCCTGTGTTTCCACAAATGACAATGGATCAAAGTTGATTGGAGGGTCGGCAATAGGGACAGCAATTCCACGGACATCCAACTCGACAGCTAGTGGATCAGCCTGGTACAGCCGTTCAAAGTAACTGGCCCAGTGAGCCTTCACTTCGGACTCCTCTGTCAAGAGCCTACCACCCTC
Source organism: Eptatretus burgeri (assembly GCF_056783735.1). Lineage (NCBI taxonomy): Eukaryota > Metazoa > Chordata > Myxini > Myxiniformes > Myxinidae > Eptatretus > Eptatretus burgeri. The sequence goes on from NW_028224279.1 coordinate 336, forward strand.
CCCTCAAACTGCAGTACACCGAGGGACGGGCTTGGAGGAATGCAATGCAAAATTCCCCTGTAAATGGATAAGAATCACTTGAAAACAGTTGATACTCTACCCCCTCACAGATTCTTCGCACCTCGGCCTCCTTGTCCACCCAAAGTGCACGTACAATTTTACGCATCAGCTCCCTGAACAGCACAGCTCTGCCATTCAGCCTGGCCCTGCAACTCTGGTCAATGGTTTCCAGTGTCCATTGAGAGACAAAATTCTTCTTTGACCTTCGGTGAGTTCCAAGACATCCACAGGCAACATCAAGGAAGGTGCTCTTGAAGGCACTCCACAACTCTTCAGGATTCTCCAAAGCACCCAGACCTCTCAAATCCCCACTCAGCCTGTACACAAACTCTTCAGCTACCCTCTCATCATTGAGCTTGTCAACATCCAGCCTAGGCTGGGATGGTACCATTCTCCCTGATTTAAGCTGCAACTTCAGAGTTGCTACAACAAGCCTGTGGTCGGTATTGAGGAACTGAGCACTCTCAAAGGTCTCAGGAACTGAGCGACCGTCAACGAGCACATTGTCGATCTCCTTTGCCACACCACCAGCGTTGGAATACCAAGTCCAGCGATGAGCCTGTGGGCTCTGTAACCATGAACCAGCCACCCTAAGTCCATGACTT
>NW_028224280.1:0-1000 GCF_056783735.1 Eptatretus burgeri
AATGGAAAGAATATGGAACTACCAAGACTCTTTGTAGAACTGGCCATCTGACCAAAATGAGCAACCGGGCAAGAAGGACCCTGGTGAGGGAGGTGATCAAGAACCAAATGACCACTCTGGCAGAACTACAGAGTTCCTTGGCTGAGATGGGAGAACCTGCCAGGACAACAGTCTCTGCAGCACTTCACAAATCTCGGCTTGATGGGAGAGTGACCAGACAGAAGCCAATCCAGAGAAAAAGGCACAATGACAGCACACCTGGAGTTTTCAAAATGACACGTGAAAGACTCTGAGAGCATGAGGCAAAAGATTATGTGGTCTGATGAGACGAAAATTTTACTTCTTGGCCTGAATGCAGTGGTACACCTGGTGGAAACCGAGCACAAATCACCCATCTAACACCATCTCTACCATGAAGCATGGTGGTGGCAGAACGGTGCTATGAGGATACTTTTCAGCGTCAGGGACTGGGAGACTTGTAAGGATAGAGGGAACAATGAATGGAGCCAAATGCAGCAAAATCCTCGAGGAGAACTTGCTTCAGAGTGCAAAAGTCCTTTGACTGTGGCAAAGATTGACATTCCAAGAGGACAATGATCCCAGGCAAAGAGCCAAATAACAATGGAATGGCTTCAGAACAAGAGTGTGAAAGTCATTGAGTGGTCCAGCCAAAGCCCAGACCCGAATCCCATTGAGAATCTGTGGAAAGACTTGAAGATTGCTGTTCACCAATGATGTGAAGTTCACCGATCCAACTTAGACAGAGCTTGAGAAAATCTGCAAGGAAGAATTGGAGAAAATCCCCAAATCCAGTTGTGTCAAGCTGATTCAGACATACAGTACCCAAGAAGACGTGAAGCTGTAATCGCTGCCAAAGGTGCTGCTACAAAGTGTTGACTCAGGGGGTTGAATGTAAATTAGATATTTCTGCATTTCATTTTAATTTATTTGTTTTCATGGTTTCTTAATATCTAAAAACATGTTTTCACTTTGTCATTAT
>NW_028224281.1:0-1000 GCF_056783735.1 Eptatretus burgeri
ATGGCTGAGATATCGCCCGGACAAGCAAACAAACAAGAAAACAAGAAAACAAGCCGGTAGGCGACATGGGTGGTCGCTATATAATTGCATACTAGTCATACAGTTTTTGAAGGATCAGGCTGAAATTTTTTTGACAAAGAGGTTGATTATAGTGCACATAAAAGCGCAGAAGCCGATTTTTTTATTTTCGAAAAAATATATATATAAATATTTTTTGGATTTTTTTCAAAAATTTCAAAGTCCCATTGTTAGGCAATGGTGGCATCCACAGCAACGGTGCTCAAAAGCATACAACTAGATCCTGGTATGAACCTACCAGTCAAGTTTCATCAAAATCCGTTGACTCCTCTGGCCTCCAGAGCTGTCCATTACATACAAACATACAGACGGAAAACCTGAGAATAACGGTAGTCGAGCGACCACCCAACAAGCCGGTAGACGACATGGGTGGTCGCTATATAATTGCATACTAGTCATACAGTTTTTGACGGATCGGGCTGAAAATTTTTGACAGAGGTTGATTATAGTGCGCATAAAAGCACAGAAGCCGATTTTAGATTTTCGAAAAATAGATACATATAAATATTTTTTTTAACAATTTCAAAGTCCCATTGCTAGGCAACGGTGGCGTCCATAGCAACAGTGCTCAAAAGCATACAACTAGATCCTGGTATGAACCTACCAGTCAAGTTTCATCAAAATCGGTTGACACCTCTGGCCTCCAGAGCTGTCCATTACACACAAACAAACAGACGGAAAACCTGAAAATGACGGTAGTCTAGCGACCACCCAACAAACGGAGTAAAAACTGAGTACTCCTTTCCTTTGGCGCCCGGCGATGACGTCATGCATCGCATGGATATACAATTAGGAAAGAGGGTGTACAACAAGCACTCTTCCAATAATTCTCTCCATGTCTATGATCAACCCCTGTAAGCAGTGAATTGAACAGACCACATTACCACACTGGACTCCAAAAGAAACCAGAGTGGGTGCGAGA
>NW_028224282.1:0-1000 GCF_056783735.1 Eptatretus burgeri
CTGAATCCTTAACAATTGGTAGTCAGGAGTGGGATATTTGGACCAGTGGTGCATTTCGCACCCCAGACATTGGTTACAAAAAAAAAGAACGGTCAAAATATGATTTGATTTTATGCTTGAGCGGATCGGAGGAAAAACTTGCAAATTATAAAGAAAATGGAGTCGCAAAATGGCGGCGCGGCTCCACCTTGGCGCGACACGAAGCGGGAGAGGGCTAATTATAGCGGAACGAACGGCACAACATGAGGCGGAGGCTCCCAGCCACCGGTTCAGACCACGTGGTCATGGCATGCGCCATGGCAGGCGTGGCAGGACGACCGTGAACATTGGCAAGCTTCAGACACAATTGAGGATGCCTTGGAAGAGTTGAGGAGTTATGAAGATTATATAAAGGAGGTGCAAATTGAAATGGACGAGGCACAACGGCACGCAGACAAGATTCAGAAAAAGTGGCCGATATACGGGAACGAATTCGGTGGCTGAAAGAGGACGTAGCCAACAGAGTCGACGAACAATGTGGAAAAAAGAATTTAGTAGTGTTCTATACCCGTAATTTGGAATAGGAGAAGAGCAAACTGAACAAAAGAACAGAGGAAGAGCAGAATGGTATCTCCCAGGATAGGAAGAACTTGGAGGAAGAATAGGAAAAAAAGCTGGAAAAGGAAAAACGGGAATTGGAACTACTGAGGAAAGAGGTAAGATCAGGCACTCAGGAAAGAGAAAGCCTAGAACGGAAGATAAAAAGAGGAGTTAACATCTGGAGTAAAGGAAGGAAGAATTGTTGGAAAAGTCAAGACAGTTCGAAGAACTTCAGGGAGAAATGAGGGAAGTAGAGTGGAGTACCCATGAGTTGGAACAAGAGAAGAGCAAACTGAACGAAAGAATAGAGGAAGAGCAAATTAGCAATTCCCGGGATAGAGAGAACTTGGAAGAAGAATGGAAAACAAAGCTGAAAAAGGAAAAACGGAAATTCGATTTGGAATTGAGACATGTGAAGGCA
>NW_028224283.1:0-1000 GCF_056783735.1 Eptatretus burgeri
TCCAACAAACTTGGCAATGTCCTTGTTATTTTTTGGCCAGTATACAGAGTTGCGAGCTCGCTGTCTGGTCTTCTCCACTCCGAGATGCCACAGGTAAAGTTGACCAAGTATGTCAGCACGCATAGACTCAGGTATGAGGAGTTGTCTTCCCTTGAGGAAAACACCAATGGAAACTCCCGAGTTCATCTCTGTACGGCCAATATGGTCGCAAGTCTCGTGGGAGTTCCTTTATGGATTCCAGCCATCCAACATAGATTACTTGTCGTGGCACCTTCTGAACAGGATCGCATCTTGCTTCCTATGCCCAAAATGGACTGTCTATGATCTGGGTATCTGGGCCATCCTTGAAAGTAATGTCATCCACCGGTAAGTGAAGGGGTGTTACTTGAGGTGATTGTTGCAGGGACAGTGGAAGTAGTGGGCTTACTTTTTTTTATCTGTTGAGTTCAATGGTGAACCGACAGTATGGATCATAACATTGAGCTTCATGCATATGGGTAAACTGTCCATTGCTGGGCCAGGTACGTCCACAACATAGAATTTGTTTTGACCACTGAATTCTTATATCTGCACATGATGTGTATACACCTGAGACACCTGATCTCAGACCCATTTTAGGCTGTGAGCCTTGTTTTGCCTGGTTGAGTAAAAGTCTCCCAGTGATTGCCATACATCTGCTTGATAGTTCTGAGAGGAAGGATGTTTGCAATGGCACCAGTTAATCTTCGCCTGGAGATGTTTTTTGCCTAAGAGGTCAGAATAGTGTGTGTGTGTGTGTGTGTGTGTGTGTGTGTGTGTGTGTGTGTTTCACGAGTGTGGTGAAAGCTTTGTCTGCCTGCCTTATACAGCTGTTTGAGTGCCATGCATAGATTAGAGATGGTTATGGAGTAAAATAAACCTTCCTGTGGTCATTCATCATCGTATCCCTCTGTTTGATAGTCCCATTTCATTTGACGACCCCTCATGGTGTCCATGGGCCCAGCACTCTCACATCTTCCAT
>NW_028224284.1:0-1000 GCF_056783735.1 Eptatretus burgeri
CTCTCCTCGATCCTCGGTCTCCGCTCTCCTCGATCCTCGGTCTCCGCTCTCCTCGGTCCTCGGTCTCCGCTCTCCTCGATCCTCGGTCTCCGCTCTCCTCGATCCTCGGTCTCCGCTCTCCTCGGTCCTCGGTCTCCGCTCTCCTCGGTCCTCGGTCTCCGCTCTCCTCGGTCCTCGGTCTCCGCTCGCCTCGATCCTCGGTCTCCGCTCTCCTCGATCCTCGGTCTCCGCTCTCCTCGATCCTCGGTCTCCGCTCTCCTCGATCCTCGGTCTCCTCGATCCTCGGTCTCCGCTCTCCTCGATCCTCGGTCTCCGCTCTCCGCTCTCCTCGATCCCCGGTCTCAGCTCTCCTCGATCCCCGGTCTCCGCTCTCCGCTCTCCTCGGTCTCCGCTCTCCGCTCTCCTCGGTCTCCGCTCTCCGCTCTCCTCGGTCTCCGCTCTCCGCTCTCCTCGATCCTCGGTCTCCGCTCTCCTCGATCCTCGGTCTCCGCTCTCCTCGATCCTCGGTCTCCGCTCTCCTCGATCCTCGGTCTCCGCTCTCCTCGATCCTCGGTCTCCGCTCTCCTCGATCCTCGGTCTCCGCTCTCCTCGATCCTCGGTCTCCGCTCTCCTCGGTCTCCGCTCTCCTCGATCCTCGGTCTCCGCTCTCCTCGATCCTCGGTCTCCGCTCTCCTCGATCCTCGGTCTCCGCTCTCCTCGATCCTCGGTCTCCGCTCTCCTCGATCCTCGGTCTCCGCTCTCCTCGATCCTCGGTCTCCGCTCTCCTCGGTCCTCGGTCTCCGCTCTCCTCGATCCTCGGTCTCCGCTCTCCTCGATCCTCGGTCTCCGTCGGTCGGTCTCCGCTCTCCTCGATCCTCGGTCTCCCGCACTCCTCGATCCTCGGTCTCCGCTCTCCTCGATCCTCGGTCTCCGCTCTCCTCGATCCTCGGTCTCCGCTCTCCTCGATCCTCGGTCTCCGCTCTCCTCGATCCTCGGTCTCCGCTCTCCTCGATCCCCGCTC
>NW_028224286.1:0-1000 GCF_056783735.1 Eptatretus burgeri
GAGAGTAAGGAAGAGGCAATTAGTGGTGCTCAGGTGTTCCCGTGCAGCGTATAACATACAAAGACCACGCGTCCAACCCACGTCACCATACTTTCGTAACAGTGCGTCAAAAAGAAGAAAACCCAACAACCAAACTCAAATAAACTTGTGTTTGGTATTTCAACACTTGATACATTAATTGGCATTAAGTATTGAGCATGCACTGGGTGGGTGTCTAACAGGAAGGTGCAGGGATAGTGCGCTTATGGTTGAACCATCTCGTCTGCGTTCGATTGTTGCCGACAAGAAGCTCTATACAATTGGTGCTTCAGAAGCAGGTAATTGCATCAATGCGTGGGTCATCCGTCATATCGATGTTAGCCGATAACCGGTCAGCAAGCATTAGTTTATAGATGTTAAAGTTCCCACAGTGTCTTTTGAATATCATTTCTTGCATTTCCAATATTTTCTTGTGTCCAATTCTTCTTCTTGCGTATGGCAGCTTAGCTGCCGGGGTAGCTATCATTTATTGGAAGCGCGACTGTGTTGCTGATGCAGTGCCCCTCCACCAGTACACACTGGTACTCATTTCGCCGACTTCGGAAGGATGACAGGCTGAGTCAACCCCCTGTTGCATTAATTCAGCGGCCAACGGGGCTTGTACTCAGGACCTTAGGATCCCAAGCCGCCACCCAAACCACTAAGGCAACACCAGGCTTTGTGTCAAATTTGCATCCAACAACACAACAACTATGGTTAACCACATAAAAATTGCCACTCTTTCGTTTAAATGCTAATGATTATGTTAAAAAGATTATGTTCACATTATAGATTTCACGCTAACAACAACAGCAGGTTAAAAGTGCCCGGACAAGCTCAACGGGTCACTGAAGACGCGTACACAGCACATACGCGAACGGCCTCGTTAGCATTCAATCGTTGCGTATTTTCTGAAGAAAATAGCAAACTAAATAAATAAATAACATTTCAGAATTTTGAAACTATTTATTGCAACTATCCA
>NW_028224287.1:0-1000 GCF_056783735.1 Eptatretus burgeri
TCCACGCGCTACAGGGTCAATCGCCGAATTGTCAATATACCTAACTATTCGCGCGGACAGAAATACCGAGAGTTTATACCTCAACGGGACTTGTACGAAAACGAGCCGCTTAAGTGTGCTCGTTCCATGTGCGAAGCCGAGCGGTTTTAAATCGCCAAATCCCGTCGGACAAATGATCAGGTTTATCGGCCTTAGTAGCCAGCTAATTCTCCGAATGCACCATGGCAATCAATGTGAGGAAATGATACGACGAGCAGGTTCACGTTCAACAATGGGGGACATTTATTTGAACAAGCACATAAGCAATCAATGGGGGGATGGGGACATGACACGAGAAAACCTTACAGCCGAGTACTATACGATAATGTACAAGCACGTACTTAATCACAATTCTACTTAGAGAGAAGGCGCCACAGACTTTCATACAAAAACCCAAGAAAGAAAAAACACGGGCTCGTAAGCCTTTAATATTCCCCAGAGCCGGGATGACCGAAGGGCGAAGAGACCGGGCCGGTTATCTGGCCGACCCTTGGTGGCGAATCGGTGGTCTTCGGTTCAGTCTGATACGCTGCCAATACACCAGTCACTTGAGCAGTTTTGCGGCTCGAGCAGCCGTGCGAGCGGCTTGAATGGTGGCTTGGTTGATCGGGGCTGGCGACGCACCCGACTCTCCACTTCAGACTCCGCTGGCTGCTCCAAGACTCCACAACTCCAACGGGATGCTCCACGACAACCAGCGACCAACGAACCACCACTAACCACCACTGAACCACCAACGAACCACCACTGAACCACCAACGAACCACCACTGAACCACCACGAACCTCCCGCATGGCAGGCGAGAATTCTCTTCTGTCCTCGGCGTTCCAACGCGCCTTTTTATTCCCTCCGATGCGCTCCCCCACCCACTTCCTGGCATGCCGGGGCAATCCTAGGAGTGATTGGGTTTTTCTTCGGAGCATACTTTTTGTAACGGTCGTGGATAATGTGGCTCCTTTGG
>NW_028224288.1:0-1000 GCF_056783735.1 Eptatretus burgeri
ATCAAAATCGATGATCGGAAATCAGGTCATTGGAGAAGAGGAAGGATTTAATATCGGAATCAATAATGGATTCCATAACCTTGCTGATGATTGGGAGAAGGCTGATTGGTCTGTAGTTGCAGGGATCTGTTTTTGCACCTTTTTAATGCAGAGCAGTAATGTTATCTGATTGTCAAGCAGATGGCAGATGACCTTGTGCAAATGAGAGGGTGAATAGAACAGAGAGAGGGAGAGCAAGAGCAGCAGAGCAGGTTTTTAGGACACGTGGGCTGATGCTGTCTGGAGCGGTTGCAGAATCAGAGTCGAGGTTTGATAGCAAGCTCCACCTTGTCAGGAGAAAAGGACACAGTCCAGGAACAGCTGGGTGCGACTGGGTAAGATGGGTCCAGAAAGCGATGGGTTTGGGCACAAGATTTAGAAGCAAACACGGAGTTTAGGCATTCAGCCTTTTCACGCACAGTGTCTGTTGTGCGGCCATTTGAGGTAACGGGGCGGGGTGGGGGGGAATGGAGGGGGAACATACACCAGAAACAGACTTATCTAGATGCCACCAGGATTTGCAGGAGGGATACAGGTTTGAGAGTTCAGACTTGAGATTAGAAAGATGTTGTTTCCTGGCTTTCCTTTGGGTAGACACACTTGTTCTGAGCTTTGTGGAAGGAACTGAGATTACCTTCAGTTGGATTTGCCTTCCATGAGTCAAAGGGAAGTTGTTTCAGGACAACTGCCTTGCCATAAGCTTCAGTGTACCATGGGTAGGAGGAAGGGTAGGACAACTGAAGATGAGATGGGATAAATCTGTGCATGAGGGAGAGCAAATTTATTTGAAAGAATTCTAAGGATGAGTTGATGTCAGAGAAACTCGAAATGGGAAATCATTCGAGAAGTTTGACGGCTGTTTGAATACCTTGCCAGTCGGCCTGAATGAAACTCCAGACTCGACGGCGCTGAGGTGGTTGTCTAATAACAGCCAGAGATGTTTACTTTGACAAGCATCTTG
>NW_028224289.1:0-1000 GCF_056783735.1 Eptatretus burgeri
AGATCGTGATGCCACAACCATAGCTTTTACTAAGGCGCAGTCTTATATACACAAAATCAACAGCCATGGAGACCAATGTGTTCAATTTCTTTGAAATAATACCTGGGTAGTTGGTACCAAGGAAGTCATTCCAGTTGGGACACCCATGAATGATTTAGCAAAAAAAAGTCAGCATATTCGTCCTCGTTTTCATCTAAAATGGGTGCATGGTTCATATTTTCGCAGTTGCCATCTTGGCAAGGTCCACGATCCCCTGTGCACTCAAGTCCATTCTTCTTACAACTACATCTAAGTGTGTTGCATCTTTGTCTTCATTTACATTTACTACATTTTCCTCTTCACTGCAGTTGCAGTGAATCATTTTTAGCAGAATATCAGGAGCATGGTTGTTGTCCATCATTACTGGTGTGAGTTTGTTCCCTTGAATGTCCCAGCCCCATTTTGTAATGTCCATGTTATCACTCCGGCCTATCCATACCATGACTTGAAGATAAGTTCGTCTTGAGTGCTGTTTTGTAGCTGAAGTTGTGGGGGGGCAATCTCTCTGGCGTTACGAATGTCTTTGCTGTCACCACTTTTTCGCAGAGGTAACTGTATCGCAATGATATTTTCCCATTAAACAATGACACCATTGCCTTGCAGCCAGCACTTTCTACAGCATCTTGATCCGTATTTGGAGCACAGAAAATCTTTGAACAGGAATGCAAGACCATCACCTTTGATGAGTTTTTGGAACACTGATTTTTTTCCCAACCCCAAAGATTCTAGAAGTAGTATCACATCCAGTAAAGGCATGGGCAAACAACAGATCAGTACAAACATCCTCTCCGAGTAACTGCTTCAAAACTTTTATATTGTAGACATTTGGTTTCCCTTTGTCTGACCGAAAGTAAAGTTCTTTACTATCCATTTTCCCATGATAGAGAAGCAATATTAGAAGATGTGTATCTTCTCCGATAAGCGTAGTTGATTTGAAAGTGGACATTGTGATAGCTGCTTT
>NW_028224290.1:0-1000 GCF_056783735.1 Eptatretus burgeri
AAAGAGCAAGAAGATTTAGGGAACATCAAGAGTTGGTTTCAAAAGTTGTAAAACAACAGGAAGACATAAAGAAGAAACGCAGACAAAAACTAATGGGTGAAGAAGCATTTGAAAGAAAACAAGAGAAATTTTTTAAACCACTTTTAAAAACTTCCCAAGAAAAAATTATAGATGTTTCCACAGTTCCCACAATAAAAGATACTCCGAGAAAGTATCATTTCTCAAAGTAAAAGTATACTCATTCCAACAGAACAACCAGCAATATTTCATCTTGTTCAAGAAAAGGTATTGATATTTAATGATGAATTAAGGTTCTTGAGTTCTGCTCATCCTCCTGTCAAACTAACTCCGAGATGAATGTTTCTTCTCACAAAAGATGGAAGACAAGGTTCAACTGTGAGGGATGAATCAAAGTATATTGATAAACCATTGGATATGAAAAATAATGATGATAAAGTATATATTGATCTGCTGAACTCTGTTGATTATAGGGTTATTCTTTCTGGTAAAAGTAGGAAGAATGAGAAGGAGAAACACATTATTCAGGCTTTAAGTATCCTTGGTTCAGGTGTTAGTTTTCTTCCAAATGACCCATCACAATTAGTTAATAGACTGTTATTGTTGTTCGGTAGTAAGAAGGCTGGATATAACAATTGTTTTAATGAAGCATCAGCCATTTTAGACCAGTTGATGAACATGAAAATAATGAATAAATCTCAATATAAAGACATTTTATCTCATATTAAATAAGATGAGAAGCACAATCCTGAGTTTTAATTTCACAACAAGCGACCACACATCTTCATTCCCATACCCACTACAAGTTGACCCAACAAAAGAATATGAGGCATCTTTATTGTCCATGGAAACTTATAATACCTTATTTCATATAACTGATAAAAATGACAAGTTTAGTTGTAATCCCGGAAGTGGATACAAAACGATAACAGTATCACCCAGAGCATATGAGATTTCTCAAATATCTTCCGAAATTGCTCGT
>NW_028224291.1:0-1000 GCF_056783735.1 Eptatretus burgeri
GTGTGGCTGCTACAGGATAAACAAACACACAAACAAACAGACAGACACACAGAATGACACAAACAACCGACCAACATTATTGCCGAAATCCGAAGGATTCTGGCAATTAACAAACAGACAGAAAGGGGTGAAAACATAACTTCCTCCAACTTCAATGGCGGAGATAATAATGAAGAAAGACACACCCACATCTCTCACGTGTGAATGGTGGGAACAGCCAATCAGCTCTCACCTAATCAACTAAACCAAGTGGCTAGGATTAGAAAAATAAATTGACACCTCCCATGCCGCGGTGAACCAGTTGAAAAGGCGTAAAGCTCCGGGGATCTGTGGCATCCATGCTGAACTTCTCAAGGCTGGTGGAAATGCTGTACTCATGTCCTTGCATGCAATTCTGTGTTCTGCCGAGAACACAGGCATCATCCCAAATGACTGGAAGAGAAACCTTGTTGTCCCTCTCTGGAAAGGGAAGGGTGATCACCAGGACTGCAACAACTACCGATGGGAGACGCTGCTTTCAGTACTGGGCAAGGTCTTTGCTCGGATTCTTGATAGGGTTCGCCACCATCTGCTTGAACACCAACATCCAGAGCAGTCAGTCTTTACATTAAAGAGGTCAATATTGCTCTTCAGGTCCTCACCAAAGGCAGTTGAGAGTTTCGGCAGGGGCTGCTTGGAGCCTATGTTAATTTCTGCAAAGCGTTCAATTCAGTGAATCGGGATGCCCTCTGGAGGATTCTTGGTCTTCGTGGAGTGCCACCAAAACTGATTGATCTGATGTCCAAACTAAACTCTTGTACTGAGAGTGCCGTGAGATGTGGTGGTACCATCTCCAACTTATTTCCTGTTCTTACTGGAGTTCATCAGGGGTGTGTACTGGCCCACACAGTTTTCAGCCCTTGTACGAACTGGATTCTGGGAGTACATCAGAGCGATCAAGCTGCAGTGCATTGTTTGGGAATATCAACATCGCTGACCTTGATTTAGCAGAAGATGCAGT
>NW_028224292.1:0-1000 GCF_056783735.1 Eptatretus burgeri
TATGTATATATATGTATATATATATATATATATATATATATATATATATATATATATATATATATATATATGTATGTATATAGTGGTGGCCGCACTGGTGCATAACTCCAACATCGTCGACAACACTCACCTCTGGCCGGATCTTCGTGCTCAGGGTCAGTTTACTGTATCTGTGAAATGAATGAAGCAGATGGGGAACTGTGCCAGAGATGACTTGATTTGCCTAGCAAACCAACACCATGTGACACACTCGATGAGTTACCACCACAATTATGTAAACTCAGACCTGTGGTGTACTCAGACTGTCCTTCCACTCGTGTCTGCCTGCTAAGCATCTCCCATTCCAGTGCAGTACAAGACCAGTCATCCTGGGAGCACTATTCCAGATCAAACGCAAGCAGAATAAGTCAGGACACCAATCAACAGTTTCATCAATTTACGACACAGGCAATGAGCAATAGAGTGGGAAATGATGGGAGGAATGGAAATGGAGAAATTTAAAGGGGGAAATGATGGGATAGTTAAATATCGAAAATGGCAGGAAAATGAGGCATGTGCATCACATTTGCAATTCACGTTAATTCCAGGCACATACACTATCTGTCAAAAGTTTTAGAACACCCCCATTTTTCCAGTTTTTAATGAAATTTAAGCAGTTTGATGTTTCAATGTACTCTGAAATTAAAGCATAGAACAAATAAACAATTGCAGACAAAAAAATAAATCATCGAATCGTTTTGTTGAACAAAATTTAATTTAAATTTTGACTCATCAAAGCAGCCAACTTTTGCAGATATAACAGCCGAACATACTCGTGGCATTCTTTCGACAATGGAAATCAAATATTGTTCGGAAAGTTCTTCCCAACACTGTTGCAGAAGTTCCCACAGATGTGTTGCACTTGTAGGTTTCTTTCCTTTCACCGTTCTGTCCAGTTCATCCCAAACCAGCTCGATGGGGTTTAAGTCTGGAGACTGTGCTGGCCATTCCATGATTTGAA
>NW_028224293.1:0-1000 GCF_056783735.1 Eptatretus burgeri
CCTGTAATCCGGCTATTCGGAGGCTTGGGTTCGAGGATCGCTTGATGACGGGAGCTCTGCACTGGGCCGCGCTATGAGAGGGTGTAGGGCAGCCCGGAATCATGGCGAAACCCAATCCTTATCCCTGTGTCGTAAGAGGCAACCAGGGTTGCATCAGGAAGAGCATCCGGCATAAAACCTGTGCTAAATTAGTATGCGGCTCATAACGGATGATCCGCTGTGGCGACCCCTAACGGGAGCAGCCGAAAGACGAACAACAACATATATTTTTTTATTTATATATATATATATATTTATATACATACACTGTATACCTTTACATTGTGTGTATATATGTATATTTATACTATATGTATGTATATATATATATATATATATATATATATACATACATATAGTATAAATATACATATATATATATATATATACTGTATATTTATACTATATGTATGTATATATATACTATATATATATATATATATATATATATATATATATATGTATATGTATATATATGTATATATATATATATATATATATGTATATATATATATATGTATGTATATATATGTATATATGTATATATGTATATATATATATATATATATATATATATATATATATATATATATATATATATATATATATATATATACATATATATATCTACTATATAAATGGCAGTCCTTCTGTCTGTTTGTCTGTCTGTCTGTTTGTTTGTAACCAATAAGCTCCGAGACCAGTGAACCGATCTTGATGAAACTTTACACACATGTAGACCTCATATTCAGCTCCAGGATGCGCAAAGTGGCTTTCCATAAAAATGAAGAAAATATGTATAAATTTTTTTTCCAGAAAAAAAAGGCTTTCGAATAGTGTGCCGGCGTATTAATCGTAACAAAAGGATTCATGTTTAAAAACGCTAGGGTTTTTTTGAAATACAAAATGTTCGTATTCGTTGACTTTTTAAACATACACATTCTCCTCCTGTTATTTGAAT
>NW_028224294.1:0-1000 GCF_056783735.1 Eptatretus burgeri
TGCATCCATCAAGAATTGTGTTAAATCGCATCTCTGACCTAAAACTTTTAAAAACCACAGTTTGCCATGGATGCTCGCTTTCCATCAACCATTCTTTTTTTCCAACTTCAGTGCCAACTCACCCCCCTCACCCCTCACTCTCACTCTCAAAGCAACCATCCCACTCTTCTCCCTCCAAGCCTCCCTCTCACCTCTCTCAAAAATTCCCCCTCACCTTTCTCCCACCTTTCATCCCCCTCACTCTTCCTTCTCTAAGTTGCCCCCCTCTCATCCACCAACCTGCCTCCCTCCACTGCCCTCTCACCTCCATCTCTTCACTCCACCTCCTCAAATCCTCAACTGCCATCTTCCTTGTCTCTTGTCCCCCCTCTCTCCCAGCACCACAGAGCCTTTTCTCCTCCTCATTCGGCCCCCTCCCCTCGCTATTCTGCAATACCCCACACTCCTTCAGCAACCCTCCTTACCTCCCCCCCTCGTCCCTCGTCCTACCCTCCCCCGCCCCCTCCACCTCCTGCACCCAAAGCCTCCTCCCCTACCTCTTCATTAAAAGTGTGGACCTCAAATATCCGGGGCCTTCGCTCAAACCTTTCAGATCTTTCCATGCAGGTTGCAACTGACAAACCAGACATTATCTGCCTCCAGAAACTTTCCTCTCCCAAGACGTGTCTGACTTCCAAGTATCTCTCCCTGGTTACTCCCTCTTACGGTATGACAGACCTGAGCCTCGTCCTGGTGGAGGTGTTGCTCTCTTCATCAAAGACTCTATTCCTCACTCTCCCTGCACTGCTCTCACTCCCCCACACCCCCAGGAATACCTCTGGCTTCGGCTTCCCCTCCACTCCCACCTCATGTTTATATGTGTACTGTACCGTCCACCGAACAGTGATGACTCCATCTACACCTCACTCTCCGAAAACATGGACCATCTTCTATCTTCTCATCCAAACTCTCTCTTCCTCTTATGTGGCGACTTCAATTGTCATCACGCCAGTTGGCTAGG
>NW_028224295.1:0-1000 GCF_056783735.1 Eptatretus burgeri
ACGCAATGCGCGAATTCCCCTGAAAGCGGGACGAGAATCACCTGTCCACAGGTGATGCTCTACCCCCTCACAGATTCCTCGCACAAAAGCCTCCTTGTCCACCCTCAGTGCACGTACAGTTTTACGCCTCAGCTCCCTGAACAGCTCAGCTCTGCCATTCAGCCTGGCCCTGCGAATCTGGTCAATGGTATCCAGTGTCCCTTGAGAGACAAAATTCTTCTTTGCCCTGCGGTGAGCTCCAAGGCATCCACCGGCAACATCAAGGACAGTGGTCTTGAAGGCACTCCACAACTCTTCAGGACCCCCCAAAGCACCCAGACCCCCCAAGTGTCCACTCAGCCTGTTCGCAAACTCCTCAGCAACTCTCTCATCCCTGAGCTTGCCAACATCCAGCCAAAGCTGAGATGGTACCATTCTCCAGGATTGAAGGTGCAACTTCAGAGTTGCTACAAGCCTGTGGTCAGTATTGAGGAACTGAGCACTCCGGGAGACCCTGCAGTCCTGGATCATCTTCCAACGACCATCATAAAGGACATGGTCAATCTCCTTTGCCACACCACCAGCGTTGGAATACCAAGTCCAGCGATGAGCTTGTGGGCGCTGAAACCATGAACCAGCCACCCTAAGTCCATGACTTCTTGCAAAGTCAAGGAACTTACTGCTATTCATGGTCACAGTTCCGGACCCATGGGGACCAACACACATCTCGTAACCATCCCTATCAGTTCCAGTCGATGCATTGAAATCCCCCAAAACTAGAAGTGTATCTGGTCTGGGGCACTGATCAACCACAGACTCGAGCGTGGTGGAGAAATGCATCCTTCACGGTGAGATCACTCGCCTCAGTCGGAGCACAAACAGAGACCAGGGAAATGACACCGAAGGAGTGACGAATCCTTAATCTCATAATACGCTCGTTGACCGGTGTTACCTCAATTATCATTGGGGTCAGCTTTTTGGACACAGCTACAGCAACTCCTTGGGTATGGGAACGATCAGA
>NW_028224296.1:0-1000 GCF_056783735.1 Eptatretus burgeri
CCGATTTGGCATTTTTGACTGGTTTGACTTCCAATCTCAGGACTTTTAACCTTGAAATCCAAGGCAAGGACAAAAGTCCGACACAATTTATTGGATCGATGAACACTCTCCGAAGCAAGCTGAAATTATGGAGAGCTCAAATCAGGAAGGGAGTTTTTCCTCTCTTTTTTGGCCTATGTTACAAACAGGAATAACACGTGTATATCAACGAGGAAATCTATGGTGAACACATTGACAAATATTGACGAAGACTTCGAAAGATGATTTGATGAATTGAGATTCAGTCTGTGGAACTCATAGCCATTTACCTTCAGAACCATTTCACATACACCCATCGAAGTGAAAATGCAGCCAATATAGGAAATGTGGTGAAATGTGACAATACTGACCGAGAGATGGATATAATCCCCTTCAGAATCATTTCCAACTGAAGTCCCGATCATGATACAAGGTGTTTTGGACACTTGCGCAGAGAAAAAAATACCCCCTTTGAAAGAAGCGTATCTTCGCATGAGTGCTATTTTCGGATCTACATATCTGTGTGAGACGGCGTTTTCTACAATGAAATTCATGAAGTCAAAGTACAGATCACCCTTTACTGATGCTCATCATAATTGCATGAAGTTTGCTGTAATTCAGTATGGCACAGACTTTGACAAGCTAGCAGAGGATACTCCTTGTCAGGTTTCACACCAGAGGTGAGTATTCATCAATTTTATTTTAATGCACATCCTTTTAATGCAGAATTGTGTAATTCTCTTAAATGGGGTTTTTAAAGTGCTATTTTCAGGCTATCTCAATGGATCGAGCAACTGAATTCATTGGAGCTAAAATTAATAACTTCCTTTACTCAGCAGTTTTCATTTTTCGCAGGTCCTGCATTGTTATCAAGTATGTACTTCTTGCAAAACTTTTTTTTTGTTTTTTTTTTACTACTCGTGCACTTTTTGGACAATACCTGCAATGTTGTCATACTGTGTTCTAATTTTTTTGTATTCGA
>NW_028224297.1:0-1000 GCF_056783735.1 Eptatretus burgeri
AAGTGGAGTAATGCTGAATAGGGGGCCACATGGAAGGAGTGGGGTTTAGAAGGGTGTTGACATGAAGAAGATGTTGGGAATGGTTCTGACATGGAGGGGTTTGACACAATCTCTCTATCGAGTGCAGCCTTGGCTGCTGGTTTCATCATTGGTTGGGACACGCCTATGCCGCTAATGCAGTGTCCCCCTTACCAGTATACTGGTACTCATTTCGCCGACCTGGGAAGGATGACAGGCTGAGTCAACCTCCTGGTGTATTAATTCAGTGGCCCAACGGGGCTTGAACTCAGGACCCTAGGATCCCAAGCCGCCATCCTAACCACTAAGTCAACACCAGGCTTGTTTGACACCATGAAAGGATGTGAAGGGGAATTGATGGTCATGAGCAGATGACCTCTGAAATCCTAACTACTCAAGATTCCCAATCTGGATACATGGAGACATAAATCATGGGAGAGTTGGAAATAATTTTTGTTGAAGACACAGATGAAAGTGGTGCTGTCGGTACAGGAGGACGATTGATGGACCAAGCGTTGAGTTTGACAGGTTTGCAAAATAATTTTTGTGAAAAAGAAGAAACGTAAGAAGAGGATTGATTGATGGTGGTGAAGAAGAAAAAACACAGGGAGTGCTCCAAACAAAGAAATAAAGAAGGTGAAGCATTTTAAAATGTATTTAAAAGCTTTTAAAGGAAGAAGTGTTTCATTCAATAAAGATTTAGTTTTGAGATATTGAGAAAAGGAAGGGATCGAGAATGGTATACAGGCAGATGGAGTACTTGTATTTTTTTTTTGTTTTTTTTTAGCAAGGAGGTGGAATAGGATGAAGTTGAGGAGGCTGAAAAGATAATACTTGGAGAAAACGAGCGAAACGAGGCACCCGGCATGAGAGCGGAGACAGAATTTGCACACCGGCTATCCGATGACTGGGTTTGTACCACCGTGACACCGATTCAACAGTACAGCACAACAAGGTACGATTTAACGCAAAAAATTGCACG
>NW_028224298.1:0-1000 GCF_056783735.1 Eptatretus burgeri
GACAGATCAAGAGGAAACCACACAAATGTTCCCCCAAGCCTTGGGAATACCAGGGCATTCACGAATAATTGATGTCACATGGTCTGGCAGCCATGTTGGATTGAGCAAAAATCTTTTTAAAAGTCTTTTTCTGAGACCGCTTAATCAATGGATGTGAAACTTCACAGTTATGATCTATTACTGATGGGGAATATATGTTTTAAATTTCAACTTGATCGGGCACATGGTGTGGCAGTGAGAATTATTAAATTTTTTGTTCTGGGTTCTTTTATTTTTATTATTATTATTATTATTTTTTTTTTTGAAGAAGGCTCACTTGGCTGTGCCTGGATGAGTTTGAGCGTAGAGGAGTAGCAGCGGAAATGCGAGTCCTTTCCAGGTTCCTCCTGTTGAGTTCATCTTTGCTTTTCTTGTTTGGGTTCCTTCTGATTACTCCAATGTCAGGACTTTACCCATTTGGTCTTCCATTTGATTTGAAGTTAATTTATTTTAATCACATTCTAAATGAAATTGAATAATAATAAATGTCATGGGTCAAGGTTTAGTGTCCGATCAGAGTGGGACGTCTTGGTTCCCAGTCATCACTGCCAGCAGTTATAAAGTGGCAGTTCTAGTTATGTCTCTTATTAATTACATAACACACCAGTACACAAACACCACACAAATTACATCACACAAGACACAAACACCACACAAAACAAGTCCTGGTGAGGGTCTGCAATCTCTGATTGCTCTTTTTCTTGTTATTATTTGTGTTTCTTGTTAAATTATATGTCATTAATTAATTGGAATTATAAATTGTACCTGACTCTCTTTTTTAAAACTCTAAATTCACACCGCACAAGGTGTGGGTACATCTGATATTATCGAATAAAGGACCTGTGTGCAGTTTAGGTTTTGAGAATTTATTATTTTGTAATCACGGTAGTTGTAGAAACGAGACGGGTTGGCAGGTACGCCCTGCCAGCCAACCAAGGACGATGACCATAATTGATTTTCA
>NW_028224299.1:0-1000 GCF_056783735.1 Eptatretus burgeri
GGAAAAAAAAAGGGAATCGCTGAAAATCCCCCATTCATTTACATGGGGAAAAGTGAGCCAGAATCAGTATTCTTACCCTACTGACATGGATGGAAAGAGGATGGAGAACCACTCTGGTGTGCAGATGAAATGATCTTACCACAAAAACTAATTGATGTGCTGGAGAGAGATGCAACAGAACTGGAGGAATGTGATGATGAAACAGGAGAACAGGAATATGCTGCAGATAGTGATACAGATAGCTCCTTTGAGGACGAAAACAGTAAAAGTGAAATTTGTGATAATGGAGTACTAGGACATTATATTTTTCTGTGGGCATGCAGGGAAACGACATTACTAGCAGATTTGATTGTGTAAATAAGTGTTATCTTAGGCATTAGAGTCCCCATGATATTTGTTCCGAGTGAGACTAAAATAATAAACAGGTGCTTTCACAGTAAATCTCTTGTAAAGGCTGAAATCATAAGTAAATCAACTTGTTCATTTAAAATATTGACAAAGAAGACACCCTGGAGGGGAAAAAGTGACACGTTTTCATTTTCCAATTTCCCACCCGCTATCAAATGCAATTCCTACTGCTTTAAAGCCGGTATTGTTTTCCCCCAAAAAACGTTGATCGTGACACTTTATTCTTTGGGTACATGTTTTAAAATTTCACCAGCTACATAATAAGTAAGAAAATAGTAGTCCCAATGAATGATGAGGGGAGTGCATGGTAGGTCCTCCTGGCCCACGGACTAAAAAATTGGACACCATTCAAAATCGCAACGTCCACCGATATGCCTCCGCCCAATTTGCCTTTGCTTACACTTACTTTGATCGAAAACCTCACAACCATTTGAGCTCTATATATAATCTGTACATATGTATCATGGTATGTTTATTTAGTAGAGTTCAAATCCCCCACCTCAACAACTTTCACCAGACATGACCTCTGACCTTTAACCTAAAAATCCAATTTGTTCATCTTTATATACATGCTTGTACCAAGTTTGATTTG
>NW_028224300.1:0-1000 GCF_056783735.1 Eptatretus burgeri
GGTCGACGATAACTCCGCTCGGTTATCCCTGTAGTACGGAATGAGCCGCTTAAGCGGTTCGTGTCCGGAGTCGACCTGTGGCGTGGTACAACTCCTCGGTACGCTATCCGCGCGGGTACTTGGTAAATCGACCATTCGGCGATCGGACCCTATTTCGCGCGGGTAGAATGCGGACTGAGTTGGGGTGAGGTTAATCCCCCACCCGTGACTGGCTCCTGGCGGTAGTTCCCGGAGGGTCACGACTGAATTGTCCGTTCCGGTGGGCGAGTCAAACGGCCGATCGCACGCCGGACGGGCCAGAATTCGCAACAGTATATATACATATTGTTACGTTTGAGGGGGGGGGGTATGCATTCAAAGGGTAATTAGGATGTTTAATTAGGTATGCCATGCTGTTCAAGTGTATCAGGATCTCGATGTAATAAGTAGCAATTCAGTGGTGATAAGTTGTCTAGTAAATGTTCATTTCTTCAAGGGGGAAATGATAATTGTCACGTAATTAGATAGGGATACAGGATAGGGTAAGTGTGTCTGCGTAAACCCCTTTTAGTATTCTCTGGAGGCTGGCCATGACGTCACAGGACAGTTCAGCGGATGGCTCCGCCCCGTGATCACAATTGGCGGAAGGCAACGGCGGTGGGCCAATAAAACGGCTCGATTGGAAGTGACGAGGACGGGAGGATAAAAAGGTTCTGTTCGGGGTCGAAAAAGAAGAAGAGGAAGATTACAACCAGAACACTCGTTTTTTTTGGTGTGGTTCCCTGTGGCGGCAGAGAGCGTCCTGGTTGCTGTGCTGAGTGGATCGTGCTCTTGATCGTTCCTGGGAGCCTTGCCGAGCCTCGTGACTCACCTCGGTTGGCTCTAGGGTTCTGCTGACTCGGAATACGGGGTCGGGCGGCGGGTGGACCTGCCTCCCTCTCCTGCTCGCGGCTTGGCGCGGGAGCTGGTTCCCTGGCGGCTGTGGGCGAACTTGGGCCAGGACCAGGAGGACGACAGCATC
>NW_028224301.1:0-1000 GCF_056783735.1 Eptatretus burgeri
ACGTCGACATACGTCAATATGCGTTGAAGGTACGTTACACATCGGTTCAAAGCACATTACTCATAAGTTATTAATAAGTTTGGGGTACGCTAAGCATTACCTCGACGTGTTTCGACTTATGAGCAACTTACAAGTAACCTGCCTCGACGCATGTCAACGATCGCATAACGTGCCTCGACATGTGTCAACGATCGTGTAACGTGCCTCGACATGTTACTCATAGGTTATAAATAAGTTTCGGGTACGCTAATCATTACCTCGACGTGTTTCGACTTATGAGTAACTTACAAGTAACGTGTGTCGACATGTGTCAACGATCGCATAACGTGTCTACAACTTATGGCCAGTGTAGCGGAACGTACGAGTCATACGCTGGCATACGTCGGAAAATTTCAAGCATGCTAAAATTTGAGGACAACCGCAAAGTACAACGATGAAAGCCAGCGTACTACGACGTATGGCAGTGTTTTTCAGCGTGCTCTTAACGTATACAAACGTACCCATAACGTATTCGACGTGTGCCAGCGTTTTAGACAAATTTTTCATAAGTCGGCATACGCTGGTGAAATCGTCAAGGTGTGACAGCTCCTTAACCAACTGCGTTTCATTCATTTCTCGGCTTTGCCTATTTCATATTAAAAACCAGAGTTGGTGTCAAAGCCACCCAATGCTCGACTGTTTATACATTTATCGTTTTTAAAAGACGTCGAATAATATTTTTTATAATATAAAGCATTGTAGTGAAGTCTGATCCAAATAATTTTCAAGCAATATATGTATATTGTAATCAGTAAAAAAATAGTGGTAGATAAAAACAGAAAGGAAAAAAAATGAAAACATGAACATGACAAAATCGTTTCACATCAAGGTGTTCAACTCGTCATGATAATATTGAAATAAATATTGACTCATGCTTACCATTTAAAGATAAATCATCATCATTAAAATGTTCCATATATAATATATACAATGCATAATCAGCATCAGTTCCAGTTATTGA
>NW_028224302.1:0-1000 GCF_056783735.1 Eptatretus burgeri
GACGAGCGTCTCCACCACGACCTCGGTCGCGCCGCCGGCCTCTCCCTCCGCAGCTCCCCGACTCCGACACGAGCACCCCCTCGACCGCCTTCGCCGCCGCCACCTCTCCACAGCTCCGTCCTCTTCACTCTGACTACTACCACTTCTTCCCAGCTCCACCGACAACTCCCGACTGCGAACGCGGTCGTTTATATCCCCCGTGGCCTCGCTCCTTCACCTTCGACCCTTTACCTCCGACCCTTCACCTCTAACTGGCTCCCCATTGGACCGAGGAAAAGTGGGCGTGAATGCTTTTTGATCCATGAATTTGCATATAGCGACCACACTCCAACGTACCTGGAGGTGGGGCCAAATCGCCCCACGCTCACCGATAGGACGGAACAGAAGTGGGCGTGAGTCGTTTTTGATCCGTTTTCTTCGGAAAGGCCGGCGCTTTTGCACCCCTGCTCGGTGCGCGCCCTGCACGAGTCCAGTATCGGTGCCCACAAGCAGCGTGGGAATGACGGTGATGCGATGGTTGCGAGGGCGAGTTGTGACGGTAAAGGTCGTGGCTGTTGTTGTGAAGCGGCGTTGCGGTTGGTGGTTGTTGTGTGATGGCTGTTGAGACGTGGTTGGTGGTGGTAGTAATGGCGGCTGGTCCAAAATAAAGATAGTAAAAGAAAAACGGCTATCTAAAAGGGTCGCAGTCCGCATAAATGACATTTATTCCCTCTAAACAACGGGTTTGGGCCTAACTACACATATACTTACAGAGATATCTCACCTAAGGGACCTGAATGGTGGTTTGCGAATTTCGTCAACCACAACACTACCCCCTCCCCTTTTTACAGACTCGTCCTGAGTCGTCAAATTCTCGTGTGCCATCATGTGTCGTTTTCCCCTAGTACATTTTACCTACGGATCCCTGAGTGCGACATTCATGGTATTCGTGTCCCCAAAATAAATAACCTGAGGGCTGAGTAACTAACTAAACAAACTCACTCACACGGACGACTTAAAT
>NW_028224303.1:0-1000 GCF_056783735.1 Eptatretus burgeri
TCATTTTTGTGTATAAACCACGCCATAAAAAAGTTTTGTTTCAAATGTTTTCAGTTCATGCCGTGAAAATGAGGAAGTGTTTTGTTGACACGGTCGTGCTGTGAAAAGAAAAACAGGAACTATTCTGTGAGACAAGGTCTCGTGTTTATATTTTATGTCAGAACACGAACTGAAAACATGTTTAATCAAAACCATTTCAGGGTATTTTAAGTATGTTTTGAAAATGATTCATACAATTTGAGAATATATCACCCAGTTATTTTCCAAGCTGTCTCACCCGGTGTCATTTCCTGTGGCCACACCCAATGATTAGGTAATTTCCTCGTCGTTGCCTTATAAGTGATTCGCCAGACAAAGTTTCTGCCAGACGGGATTTTCATTTTTACAACTGAGACATGAGCGATCTTTCTTCCGCGAACAAAACAGCTCAACACAAAGTTGGTAAGCCTGTGTATTGGTTCCTCTTTGAACGATGAAGCAATTGATTATAAATTAAATCGTGATAATTCTGATATATATATTTTTTTTCTTGGCAGGTCCTTGGAAGAAGAGCAGTTTACATATCACGACGAGGTGCATGAAATTAATGCTCTTATTGAAGAGGTCAATCATCTTAGAAGAGAATTGAAAAACATTTTTAAAGACTTACACGACGTCTTATCATGGCCCAGAGACATGGACTCACTCTCTTCCGATGAACAAAACAGCTCAACACAAAGTTGGTAAGTTGGTTCCTCTTTGAACAATGGAGCAATTGATTATAAATTAAATCGTGATAATTCTGATATTTTTTTTTTCTTGGCAGGTCCTTGGAAGAAGTGGAGTTTACATATCACGATGAGGTGCATCAAATGAATGCTCTTATTGAAGAGGTCAATGATTTTAGAAGAGAATTGAAAAACATTTATAATGACTGTTACGAAGTCTTATCACGGCCTCTGATCTCGAATGAATTAAACCAATTGTGAGACACGTGTGTGTGTGTGTGTGTGTGTGTGTG
>NW_028224305.1:0-1000 GCF_056783735.1 Eptatretus burgeri
AGCGTTTGCTGCATCCACTTTCTGCCACTATTCCAAGGGCCTCTATCTGGCCATCCCCATCTTGAGATGCTGATCAATCTGCTGCGACCACGAGGCACGTGGTCGGCCCATTGGCCTCCTCCACTCACAAGGCTCCCTCGCTGAGAATCTGCTGAGCAGGATCATCATCAGGAAAATGAGCCACATGTCCATACAGCTGCAGCTGACGCGCACGGACTGTGCAGGTAGCAAATCTCATTTGAGTCTCTCAGCAACCACTCGTTGGACACAAAGTCCGACCAGCGATAGCCAAGGATTCTCCGAAGAGACCTGGTACCAAAGGAATTAAGTTTCTGCCTGGTCAGAGTCCAAGTCTCACGTCCGTAGAGCAAGGCTGGAAGCACTAATGACCTGAAGACTCGGACTTTCATCGTCTCGCACAGGTACCGGCAGCGCCATACCCCATGATCCAGCGAATCCATGACTCTCCAGGCCCGACCCAGACGTCGGTTGACCTCTGGCTCACAGCCAGCAGAGACGTGAATATCACTGCCAAGGTAAGTGAATCTCTCCCTGACCTCAACATCCTCACCACAAACAGGTACAGACAAGATAGCAGCATCAAATATGTCATTGAAAGCCTGGATCTTAGTTTTGACCCAGGAAACCTGTAATCCCAGTGGCTCTGACTCCACATTCAGCACCTTGATGGTCCCCAAAAGGATATCCAAATTCTCCACAAAGATGACTGCATCATCTGTGAAATCTCGGTCAGAGATCATGACATTCCCAAACAATCCCAAACATTCCCAATAAACAGCTTTATCTTTCCGACATTCAAGCGCTGAAAAGTGTGGGGGCCAGTACACACTTCTGACGAACTCCAGTAACAACTGGAAATAAGTTGGAGATGGTATCACCACATCTCACAGCACTCTCAGTACCAGAGTATAGTTCAAACGTGAGATTGATCAGTTTTGGTGGTACCCCACGAAGACAAAGAATTCTTCAGAGGGCATCC
>NW_028224307.1:0-1000 GCF_056783735.1 Eptatretus burgeri
GTGTGACTTTATATAGAAAGGTGTGTTTCTTTCTAAAGCATGTCCAATCCATTGAATTGGCCACAGGAGGAGTCCATTCAAGTTGCAGAGACATCTCAATGATGATCAGATGAAATTGGATGCACCCAAGCTCAATTTGGAGTGTCATAGCAAAGGGATTGAATACTTATGGTTGCAAGACATTACAGCTTTTAATTTTTAATTGATTTGTAAAAAATTCTCAAAACATATTTTCACTTTGTCATTGTGGGGTATTTTATATGGATCGGTTACAAAAAAATTATATTGAATCTATTTTAAATTCGGGCTGTAACAAAACAAATTTGTGACAAAAGTCTCGAGGTGTGACGACTTTCTGAAGGCACTAATTCATGCAATAACCTCTTTTACTTTCTGCAGTGTATACACACACACACACACACACACACACACACACACACACACACACACACACACACACACACACACACACACACACACACACACACACACACACACACACACACACAGTATATGTGTGTGTATATACAGTATATATTATATATATTTATTTATATTTACAAATATATTTATATATTTATATATTTATATATATTTTTTATATTTATAATGTGATTTATATGTATATATATTTATATTTATATATGCTGTATATATATTTATATTTATATATATATATATATATATATATATATATATATATATATATATATATATATATATATATATTGTTGCGGATCAGGGGTGGCGGGATTCTCACCCGACTCTTGGCGCCACCCTCACCACCGCCGTCACCGGGGTTTATAATGCCGGCCGGCTCGGCACAGGCCTCGGATCACGCGTCTTCAATCGCGATACCAATGTAATCCGTGGACCTTACCAGTTGGGGAAATAGAACCCCGGTTACAGACTGGTTGTGTCAGATGCCGAGCGTTTTCTGCCAGTCTGTAACCATTTTGGTTTTATATGCCAATCGAACGGATCGTTCCTCGACGCGACA
>NW_028224308.1:0-1000 GCF_056783735.1 Eptatretus burgeri
ACATTCGTGCAATATTCGTAACACATATGCAAATGTGTTTTAGTATAAATTCAGTGCGATTCCAAGTGAAAATTATCGCTGTTTTATCGCAATTTGGTGTCTCCAACTAGTCGCGAGCTGTCGCAGCCCAGTGAGATGCAGGCTTTAGTCTCAGGTAGAAAACACTGGAAATTTGGAAAGAGGTGGGCTTGGGTGGGGGTTAATGGGGATAGAAAGGATCTTGGTTTTCGATGGGGGATGATCTGAGATGGTGGTGAACAGTTGTCTTGAAGACCTGGAGGGAAGGATGAGATTTAAATAAATGTGGAAGTTGGTTTCCACAGGCAGGAAAAAAAGAGGAACCAAATTAGTGGAGATTTGCTTCGAACATAGCACTCTTGCTTTTTGTATACATAATAATCCTTGTTCACATAATATACAGATGGACAAACAATGCTTCGGGATATAATGCATCGTATGTACCGGATTTAAAACAATTCTCATTCTAAACCTTTTTTTCTATTAAAAAATTGGGATCAGATTGGCTCAAGTCCAGTCAGGCCAAGAGGTTTCCCATTATTATTTTCACAGCCTGACTCGCATTCAGTTGGGACATTTTTGAGCTTGGACAGCCTTCAAAACCAGTATGAGTCTGGCTGAATGGATTGGGGCCACAATGGAAAGTGGCAATTTATGGTATGTCATTTGTGAGCAAAGTGTTGCTTCTTACTCCGATTTTATGTTTTAAGTGGGGAAAAGAGAGTATATTTTGCTTTGAAAGATCAATCTTTTTAATCAGATATTATTTTAATCTCTGTATTGAGAAATAGTACAGAGAAAATGTAGGACGTGGATGTTGGGAAAAGGGGGAAATTATGATATGTCATAAAGGAAGATCAACTCCCAGACAAGCTGAGTTGAGCGAATCCTCATTGCCGGGCCTGGCCCAGCCTATTTTGTCTCTTTGGAATATAGGTATTAGCTTCTTTCTCTACTGCTGAAAGTGAACCTGATCTCTGCA
>NW_028224309.1:0-1000 GCF_056783735.1 Eptatretus burgeri
AAGGTAGAGACATTGAAGGACTCCCTCCAACACAAGCAGCACTGATTCAGCACACAAAGAGGGCTGCCTACCAAGCTGGTCACTGCTGGGGACAGATGATGGTTGCAGTCCCGGAACTTCCGTCCCCAGGTGACTGGGGGTGGAAGAAGAAGGACACAGGTGGATGGAAAGTTCACTGGACCACACTGCCAGAAGCGACCCAGGCCTGTCGAGAACTCATACGCTGTGGATGCAAAAAGGGGTGCAGAGGACAGTGCAAATGTGTCAAGGCAGCACTTCAGTGCACTGCCCTTTGCCACTGTGGTGGACTGTGTTCTCGAAACTAACATTACATTTCATTCAAAACCTGTAATATTACCATGGAAGGCCTTACCTGGTTAATAATGGAAGGACTGTCGTAGACTTGCCCTCACCACTAACATGTCAAACAACAATGTTTTGTTTATATATATTGGGTATATATATATATATATATATATATATATATATATATATATATATATATATATATATATATATATATATATATATATATATATATATATACATATATGTCAATAGTGGACATGCACTATTGATTTGCAAGATACAGCATAATCTCGTGAACTGTGTGCTCATATAAATAAACGACCAAATATTATAAAGGAAACATTGTGAAGACTGCATTGTACTCTCATGAATATGTCACAGTTTCAAAACATGTACATGTATAACTCCACAAATATTAAATGCGTTTATAATTTTACTCTTATTTATTCCCTGAAAGCTAGATATATGTAGTTAGGTCGTGGTTACAGTAGTTATAGCATGTTGTAAATAGTACCACTGCATTCCTCATCCTTGAAAATGTACGATTAGCCACCAGAATCAATATCCGAGCTGGTCTAGAACCTAAGTTACTGGTAAAATAACAAGGCCATTTTGGACAATGGCCGCCATTTTGGCCACAGGACAATTCTGCGATGGCCCGATAGCTAAACATCTTCCTTAGGGCATGCTC
>NW_028224310.1:0-1000 GCF_056783735.1 Eptatretus burgeri
ACACTGGTGTTTATATGAATGTGTTGAAATTCTATTATTGGAACTGGTTGCCCTTGGGTAGTCATAGAAGGCTATTCGCATGAAACGTGTGAACTACCTGGTGACTTTGTTTATAGTGCAAAAGCTGCTACCCGGACTTCTACCACACTATAAGATAGCAAGCAGCGTAACCTGGTGTCGAGGAACTTCCAGGAAGACAGGGCCACTTTATATATACAGTCAAGGCAGGAATTTGTACGTCCATGAAGTTAGCATCCTTTACCTTTTACCTGATTCAAAGCATGGATTGTACCATGACAAAAAAGAGGGAGTTGTGGATTGTATCATTACAAAAAAGTGAGGTGCGTATGTCACAGAGGATCAGCAGAGTATTGAAAGCAGCATAAGTGAGGGTAAGTTTCAAACCTGTTTGCACCCTCGAGAGCTCTTATGAGGATCAAGGACAAGCTACGGAGGAAGGACAGCACAGGGGTGGTGTACACATTGGCCTGTGGTTGTGGAGCCAAAAGTGTGGAAGAGACGCTCCGTGGTTGAGGAGCCGAATATGTGGGAGAGACAGGGAGGACCTTAGGGCAGCATATTGCTGAACACTGCAAGGCCTTTGAGTGCAATTATCCCAGCAGGTCTGCCATTGCCAAAGATGGTCTCAAGGCAGGGCACACACTCTTGTGGAATAAGGTTAACATTTTGGATTCGACAACGAACAGGACCAGACGATGGATTCTGGAGGTATGGCACACAGAAGAAAAGGTCACATCGATCACGCTGGAGATGGTGGACTTGTCATTAGCGTATGGACCACACTTGCATAAACACACTGGGAAATCCCTGACGTTGAATGGGGATTTCCTGTAACATGTCATCCGGCTGTTTCATCAGGACAATCTTCCCCCCTCCCTCCAACCTCTCTACCATACATGGCCACGTGCCCACTATATTGATACCCGTTGCAAACTTATCTATTACATTAATTTAATGGCACACGGGATTACACAGAATC
>NW_028224311.1:0-1000 GCF_056783735.1 Eptatretus burgeri
TTGGGCAGCTAAGAAAACCGAGGGTGACAGGAAGATTATTATCACAGCATTCCATCCTTTGCTGTGCTGAACAGTAAAGCCAGATGTTCAGCTGTGTGGGCAGTAAAGATAAGTCAGTGAATGCTTGTGGTCTTTAAAAGGTTACTTTCGACTGTTTAAAAAGTAATTCTGCCAAGAATGGCTGTTTCCAGTGTTGGGAGATGTTCAATATCTCCACACATACATAAAATACACTGTCGGACCCTGACATTCACAGTTCCGCTATTCGTGGACCCCGTGTTTTCACGGTTCATAAAATTTGACCTCCTTCTACATATGTGGCGCAGTGCTTCACCTGTGTCATGGGTTGTTTTTTTGTTTATTTTGCGTATTCATGATTTTTCTGACGCCTCCATATATGCATCCCTGTGCTTCACGTATTTGCAGTTTTTTGTGGGTGTATTCGCATGTTTTCTGACCCGCTTCGACATTCGCAGCCCTGTGCTTCGTGTATTCACAGTTTTTCACGGGCGTGTTCGCAGTTTTTTTTCGCAGGATTTTTTTATTTTCCCTTATGAACCGCTGGGAACTTATCCACCTTTTTCCCATTGAAACAATGTTTTTGTTTTAACAGGATCTGACACAATATATTTATATCATGGAGTGTGCTAGCACTCTATATGTAAGGAATGTGTGGAAAAAAAATGTCGGTCCCACCCACTATATACAAAACTAAAGTTGGAGTATCTTCTCCAAAAAGTCACTTAGGCTACATATGAGAGCATACCTGATCTGTTCAGCTCATTGGCGAGGCAGGAATCACTTTTCAGCATTCCAGACAATGGCAAAAGCAAAAAACTGAGATCAGTCAAAACCGGCAAAACTTCTCAATCATCATCATCATAAGAATCATAAATTAAAGGTTTACGGTTTACATCATGTATTAGCTCCGAAAAGAGTTATTTATATTCTTTATACTTTGAAAATAACTCCAAAGCAGAAGAAGAGTAGTAAAAGTAGG
>NW_028224312.1:0-1000 GCF_056783735.1 Eptatretus burgeri
TATGAAGGAGAGTGGCAGCCTGAAAGGGGGTGGTGAGGTGGAGCTGGAAATGGAGAGGGAAGCAATGGCCTGAAGGGGAGATATGGATGAGAGAATGAAAGTAGAAAAGAGGGAGAAAATGTTTGCATTAGTGTGGGAATAACTACAAAACCAATGGATGAACAGTCAGTATGGAAGGGGCACACGTTGGTCACCAATATCGCACACCTGGGAATCGAAATCAGATGAATAATCATTCAGCACAATGCCTTTTAGGACCTTCTTCAATCCTTCAGTTATCCCAATCCTTCCCCCCACCACCTGCCCCTCATCGACTTTGCCTCAGTTCTGTTCCATTGTTTGAAATGCCACTCTGTGGTTCCAATTACATTAACAGTATGAATGGTGGGATGAGAAGCAAACATCAGCCCGGTTTAATTTCCCTCCGGACATCTCTGATTGGACCTTCAGGGCAGATCCCACGTTCCAGCGGTACCCAATGAGATGACGTCACACTGGTGGCTTATTGAGTGGCTCGAAGTCGCAGCACGATGTGAAGCCAGAAACTCTTATTTGATCGAACATAATGGCAGATGACCACTTGAAATACAACTTGCGTGAATTGAAAAATATAAAGCCTCATCTTAGATTAATCATTAGGTGATGCTCAGGAAAGTATAAAATACAAAGAAGACTTCAATGTACGGAGGAGGGAGTGCAGGTGGTGGTGGTACTTACAAGTAATAATGCATCTTCATGAAACTTAGTCTCTCCATGTCCCATGATGCATCGCTGTGGCTCGGTATGGCTATTCAATTCTCTCATATAATGCTGAGTGATTCGATCCTTTATTCAAGCCTTGCTTTTTTTTTTTTTCAGTGAGCTGACTCGTCTGCAGCAGGAGAGTAAAAATATCGTCTCCTTGAAGGCCGAGTTCATGCATCGCATCGGCGATGCCGAGCGCAAAGCCCAGGCTGCTTGCAGGGAGAGGGATGCCATCAAGAAGGTGGGTAAAGTGTAT
>NW_028224313.1:0-1000 GCF_056783735.1 Eptatretus burgeri
ATCAATCTTCAAGAAGACGTCCAGGTCTTCGTCAGTGAGGTCGTCTCCTCAAAGCCAGCATCAGATGCCAAGCTCAACGAGATCCCAAAAGAAACACAAAAGGACGTCAATCTGAAGACAGCTCTGGAATACACCACCTCGGGGTGGTCTGTTCAAAAAGAGAATTATCAGGTGGGCATCCGAAACCTGTTTACAATCACAGGGGAACTGAGTGTTCACTTTGTTCTGTTTTGTTCCCCAGTCATTGCGTTTGACCTCGAATCACACGAATTAATGATTTTGGTCTGTGCAGGTAAACGACTACATTCTCACAGGTAAACGACTACATTCTCACAGGTAAACGACTACATTCTCACAGGTAAACGACTACATTCTCACAGGTAAACGACTACATTCTCACAGGTAAACAACTACATTCTCACAGGTAAACGACTATATTCTCACAGGTAAACAACTACATTCTCACAGGTAAACAACTACATTCTCACAGGTAAACGACTATATTCTCACAGGTAAACGACTACATTCTCACAGGTAAACGACTACATTCTCACAGGTAAACGACTACATTCTCACAGGTAAACAACGACATTCTCACAGGTAAACGACTATATTCTCACTGGTAAACAACTACATTCTCACAGGTAAACAACTACATTCTCACAGGTAAACGACTACATTCTCACAGGTAAACAACTACATTCTCACAGGTAAACGTCTACATTCTCACAGGTAAACGACGACATTCTCACAGGTAAACGACTACATTCTCACAGGTAAGCGACTACATTCTCACAGGTAAACGACTACATTCTCACAGGTAAACGACGACATTCTCACAGGTAAACGACTACATTCTCACAGGTAAACGACTACATTCTCACAGGTAAACAACTACATTCTCACAGGTAAACAACTACATTCTCACAGGTAAACGACTACATTCTCACAGGTAAACAACTACATTCTCACAGGTAAACAACTACATTCTCACAGGTAA
>NW_028224314.1:0-1000 GCF_056783735.1 Eptatretus burgeri
TCAAATCGCTATAATCCATTACTGCAAAAGGCTCAAAAAGCACAATTGGAAAGGAAAGGCCCTGTCAATCATTCTACATATTTATGTATCTTTTGGATAAACTTAATTTTCGTGTTCGTTATATTGTTACAGATTTGGAAGCCTCTTGCACACAGACAGTCAGCAGTCCCAAAGTTTAGTTATTTTGTCAAGTATATGTGAAAAGTTAGAATCCACCCCCTGTGTCGAACGGGAATTTCATGTGTGCGCTGCAAGTTATTTTCTAGTTAGTTTTATATATCAATTCCCTCCACCTCTTCGCACCACCGACTCCATTATCCATGTGTTTTTGGCTGAAGGCGTGGGCGGAACCTCCATCGCCTCAGATCAAGGCTCCACTCCGAAGAAGGGCATGGAGCGTTTCCTCCAGCCATTGGGAAGCCAGAATGCCAGGAACGACACCAGAGCCTCTTCGGGGGGGTGGGCAACCGAAATGCCCCGACACACCCCTCAACACGCCCCCATCCAATGAGGAGGCGAGTTACCTCAGGACGGACTCCTCCCACCTCATGAGAGGAATGAATAATAGTGGGGGCGATCCGGCTGGCAAGAAAAGAGCAGCCTCGTCGACTGCTGGCGTTCTCATCACCTGCTGGCGTTCTCATCTTACCTGCTGGCGTTCTCATCACCTGCTGGCGTTCTCATCACCTGCTGGTGTTCTCATCACCTGCTGGCGTTCTCATCTTACCTGCTGGCGTTCTCATCACCTGCTGGCGTTCTCATCACCTGCTGGTGTTCTCATCACCTGCTGGCGTTCTCATCTTACCTGCTGGCGTTCTCATCACCTGCTGGCGTTCTCATCTTACCTGCTGGCGTTCTCATCTTACCTGCTGGCGTTCTCATCACCTGCTGGCGTTCTCATCACCTGCTGGTGTTCTCATCACCTGCTGGCGTTCTCATCTTACCTGCTGGCGTTCTCATCTTACCTGCTGGCGTTCTCATCACCTGCTGGCGTTCTCAT
>NW_028224315.1:0-1000 GCF_056783735.1 Eptatretus burgeri
GGCAATCTCCGCCCACAATACACCCGGCAATCTCCGCCCACAATCCACCCGGCAATCTCCGCCCACAATCCACCCGGCAATCTCCGCCCACAATCCACCCGGCAATAACTATGACAGAAGACACTGGGCAGAATAACCAATTATATAACAGCGCTATGTCGCCGCGCTGTAATTAAACACTCGGTCACAAATCGAAGTGATCATCGCAATCCTGGAGTAAACCGCGATTAAAACCTTTAAAAAAATCGAGCAAGCCTTTTTAATCATCATTTATGTACCGATGAGCACGATGCACAAACTTGTTTTAACTCGAAGGAAAACTGGGAAATGTACATCGAAGTAAACGCTCAAAATCAGACGACAACTTGATTGCTCTTCAATCGCTATTTCTTTCTTTTCGACGTCACAAGTTACGACTTACCTCAGCGAAATACGATCTCTGCAGAAAATATGCTACAAAACTGTAGGGGAGGAGTTCACATGTGGAGAAAGATAAATCGGGGAAGCTGATTGTCAAAAATGAATAAAAGTTGCGGTCACTGCAGCTACTTACTTTAACATGGTTTACAAACATTGAACGATAAATAAATAAAACGTATAAAGCGATTAAACAGTTTCTGAAAAAAAGACAAGTGCTCATAAACTCTAAATTTTGTCACTTTCAAGTGGTATTGTAAATATGCAGATCAACATCTCAAGATGCAGGTCCAACCACGTATATAAATATAAATGGATCATGAGTTTGCTGAAGAAAAAAAAAAAACGGTGTCACCTGCCGCCATCTTGGTACTTCCAACAAGAGCGACACGCACGATGCCGGCATGTGTTGCATTGGAGTGCAAAAACAAACCGTGAATGTGTTTCCATGTGGAGAGAGAGCAGCGACGTACAGGTAGAAACTCAAAATTATCATTGTATTGAGAAAATAATGAAACATCCGATCCATCTTTGGACACCTGCTGGGACTCCAAAAGATTCCACAAAGTTTGGCGGTGCTGGC
>NW_028224316.1:0-1000 GCF_056783735.1 Eptatretus burgeri
TGCATTGAGAAAAGGTGAATCAAAATTTCAAGGAAGAGCAGAGAGAGGATGGGAAGGAAAAAATAGGTAGAGGAGTGTGTATGGAGGGGACAAAGGCTAACACTGGATGGGGTTAAGGGGAGGGAAGGGGGCTTAAAAAATGAATGGGGGTTTTCTTTCAATGTGACGTTTTGCGGAGATAATAAATAAATGGCTCCTATCAATGTAAAAATCTTTCATGGCATTAAGTACAAATAAAGTAAGATCCCTCATCCGTGTAATAACTTGGCCAAGCCACAAATAACCTACCTGTTTAAAAGTAAGCAAAAATAAATGCCAATTATTGAGCATAGCATTTTCACATTCATAATTAGCAAAAAGCTAATGATTCAAACCAATCAAACCTCAACTCCTTATTTGGTATAACACATTAATCAGTACAGAACCATCCTGAATTGCTAGAGTCTGTCCACAAACTCTTCCCAACGTTTACTGTCACATTTTAACAGGTGAGGACATCGTACATTTAACGCTTCGTATTTCGGTGGTGGAGTACTGGGAATTGGTTGTTGGACAGATTCAACTTCATCGGTTTGTGCTGCTGGAGGATCTCCACCATCACCGACACCAGGTACGGTCTCAGTTTCACACGCAGAATTGACATGTCCTTGTTGCTCCAGTTGCTGGATAGATGGCGGTGCATCAGAGAAGGAAGGTTGGTGGTTTTGAGCTCTTGCCCGCAATTCCTTGGTCTTCGCCGTCAACCAAATTATTCCGATCCACATCAAGTCAACTATAATCTCTGCTGCCTCGATGATGCAAAGCACCGAACCACCCATCCACAGACCAAACAGGCCACCAAAATTGGACAGCAGCGTAATGAGCTGAAACACCACATGCAGTTTAAAGGTACACAAGTTCACTTTTTACCACCACAAGGTTGACGGCATACAGTGGCACCGGAATTTGTGTTCCATTCATCAAAGCATTGTTATCCTGCTTTATCACTGGTCACTTTGCA
>NW_028224317.1:0-1000 GCF_056783735.1 Eptatretus burgeri
AAAGGTAAATCAACAGAAAAGTTATTAACAACATTCTATGATAAAGAGGGATATGTTTTGCATCAGAGAAGCTTAAAACAGTTTTTGAGAGAAGGATTGAGAGTAGCTAAAATTCATAGAGTTTTAAAATTTAAACAAAGTCCTTGGGTGAAAAAGTATATTCAATTCAATACAGATATGAGAGCAAATACAAAAGTAAAATTTGAAGGGGACTTTTATAAATTAATGAATAATGCTGTATTTGGAAAGACTATGGAAAATGTTAGAAACAGGCAAAACATTAGATTCGCAACATCTTGGAAAGAAGCTTCAAGATTGATAAATAAACCAAGTTTTGAGAGAGAAGAGGTTTTTTCAGAGAACTTTTCTGCAATTCATATGAAAAAGGAAAGTACTGTAATGGATAAACCAATTTATATTGGAACAGCAGTTCTTGATTTATCAAAGATATTGATGTATGATTATTTGTATAATGACTTAAAGAAAGAGTATGGTGAAAATGTTTCATTGTTGTATATGGACACTGATAGTTTTATCCTCGATATAAAAACTGATGATGTTTATGAAGATATGAAGAAAAATATTGGAGTATATGATACAAGTAATTTCAGCAAGAAGAGTGAGTTATTTTCCAAAAAGAATGAAAAGGTTATTGGTAAGTTTGAGGATGAGTTGGGTGGAAAAGTAATGAGTGAGTTTATTGGATTGAGAGCAAAGGCATATGCTTATAAGTATGGTGATCAGATTGATAAGAGGTTAAAGGGAATAAAGAAATATGTAATAAAGAAATCAATAACTTTTAGAAATTATTATAATTGTTTGATGAATAAGAAAGAAGAATATAGGAAAATGAATACAATAAGAATTTATAAACATAACATATATAGTGAAGAAGTAAATAAAAAGGCATTAGGAGCCTTTGATGATAAGAGATTTATTTTAGATAATGGAATAGATTGTGTTCCATATGGATATTGTATGACAGAGTGAATAGAATAGA
>NW_028224318.1:0-1000 GCF_056783735.1 Eptatretus burgeri
ATGCCTTCTTACACAATCTTGGAAACACTATTCTCTGCATCTCAAGTCAATTTTCCTTCCCTTTTGCCTTCAATTTCATATCTTCACTTTCTTCATCACAAAGTCCCACTGGATATTAATTAACGTTTTTCAAACAATTAATTTTAATGCAGTAAAAGTTTATTATTGAAAAAACTGAACATACAACTCATCGGTAAAGGCGACGTTTTGGGAAGAATCCACTCGCCTTGGTCACGGCAGATGAGGAAATGAGGAAGAAGCTGGAAAACTGCCGCGTGACATCCAACCTGCTTCAATTGAAACACCAACATTCATCGATTTAATGAATAAATTTAATTGAATCGATTTTTTTTTACAAACCTTCATCGATTGAATGAATTATAATGATCATGCAGTTGCACACAATTAATTATATACGGATACATTAACACTCACGGCAGACTTTCACCAACTTTATGATCTGTTTGGTTCTTGTCTGGCGAAGAGTACAGCAAAACATTCGTTTGTTCCAAACGCTTCTGAGACACAGAGAGAATGGGATATGATGGGAGTGAAGAACATGCAGTTTATACAAAGTTTGGAATAATTTGTAATGTAAGGCAAGAATCTTCGCAACTTACGTTCCAACCTGGAAGATGGTTTCATTCGAGGGGGTGGAGGAGAGTTAACGAGCACCTCTTCTGAGAGGTCTTTGGAAAAAAAAACAATAAAAATATAAAAGATTAAATAAATTTATATCTTCATGAGTTTGATAACTTGTTCAGGAAAGGGCACAGAAGGGAATACACTGATGGAACAGGTAACGACGAAAAGGTGAATAATCCAGTCGAGGGAAGTAAAACTTCTTGTGATTTAACGTGCATAGTGATGACTCTGTCAATAAGTTACCTTCGCACCAAAGTTATAATGACAATTATCTCCACAATTAAGAACAGTCTTCTTCATCGAAGGAAGTATGAACAGCAATGTCTAAAAAAGAACAACTGCCAAAATGAAGTTC
>NW_028224319.1:0-1000 GCF_056783735.1 Eptatretus burgeri
GATTGCGGACAAGCCGCGATGTCAGCGAAGCTGCGCCTGGCTTCGTGCCCCTGGCGTGGCCGGTGAGCTCTCTCCGTCGATCGGCCCCCGTCTGCCTTTCCCGACTGCTTCGAGCCCCGTCCGGTACTCCACCGACTCCAGACTGCCACTCTCCAGACCCGACTTGACTGCCGACTCGCTGCTCTGCCGACACACACTGCGACTGCCACACTCTGCAGTCCCGACTTGACTGCCGCTCTCTCGACCTGACTTGACTGCCGACACTCCTCTGCCGACACACACTGCTACTGCCACACTCTGCGCCGCGAGCTGCGTTGTGCTCACGCTTATATAGGCCGGGGGAGGAGCGGATATGCAAACTTGTGGATCACAGCGGGTTTGGAGGCGGGGCCACACCATCCGATGCTCAGCCATTGGATGGAAGAAAAGTGGGCGTGAATCATTCTTGATCCGCTTTTT
The DNA here is from genome assembly GCF_056783735.1 of Eptatretus burgeri. NCBI lineage: Eukaryota > Metazoa > Chordata > Myxini > Myxiniformes > Myxinidae > Eptatretus > Eptatretus burgeri. The sequence goes on from NW_028224319.1 coordinate 460, forward strand.
GAGGCGGAGGGAACCCATTCACAACCCATGACACGACGTTTGGTAGAAAGGCGGAGGTGGTGGGAGTTTTCGGCCGATTCGGCCAAATATTCGGCTGATACTGTCTTTCGGTGGAGGATTGCCCAGCCAACATCATGGAATACAATGACCGGTTTGAATCCTTTCTCATGCACCAGATGCCCAAGAGTTTGAGGCATTCAAACATAACAGATTACTTCGCGAAGAAGTAAAGGATCGATCGAGCTTAGTGTTGAAGTCCGATCATGGTTTTATCTTGGCTTGTTTTGTACATTACCGCACTCACTTACACATAGGCATTGAGTGGTAATCATCACCACGATGACTGTGTGTCATGTAATTTGTCACCATACCATCACCGATGGTATACGAGTTGTCTTACTGAGTTGTTCATTATCTTTGCTTTTGATAAACTGATTCATGAATTCCATCTTTGCTTGATCACTTTCCAACTCACCAACTCACCCCCACCTATGCCCCGAGGATTGTGTTTTCCTTTTGGTACAATAGCCGGCTCTCACAC
>NW_028224320.1:0-1000 GCF_056783735.1 Eptatretus burgeri
TTTTGGGACCTGTTAGGCTCAGAACTGATGCATGTCCTGGAATCATCTCCGTCACATGGAGAGCTACCTCTAAGCTTGAGAAGAGCGGTGATGTCTCTCCTTCCAAAGTCTGGTGACTTAAGACAGATGAAGAATTGGAGGCCTGTTTCTCTGCTATGTACTGACTACAAAATATTTTCAAAAGTTTTGTCAAATCGTTTTAAAAAAGTAATCAGCAATCTGGTTCACCCTGATCAAAGTTATTGCATCCCGGGCAGATCAATATAGGATAATATATTTTTTATTAGAGATTTGATAGATGGGAATTGTGCACAGAATGATTTTGGTATATTTTTCGTTCATTTAGAAAAGGCTTTTGACAGCATCGATCATGGTTTCTTGCATCAAGTGTTGGAAGCGTGTGGATTTTCGGTTAATTTCAGGAAATATATTGCTCTAGTATATAATAACATTTTCAGCCTAGTTAAGATGAACAATGAGCTTTGTTCTCCCATACAGGTTCAAAGGGGAGTTAGGCAAGGTTGCCCAGTCTCTGGCTTACTTTTTACCCTTGTGATGGAGTCACTTCTCGTGTTACTGAGGAAGGATATTTCGGGAGTAGTAATATCCCCTGAGTACCCTTCAACTGTCTTATCAGCATATGCTGATGATGTCTCAGTTCTTGTTAAGGATGATAAGGATAATGCTGCTCTTATCAAGTGCTTGGATTCTTTTCGTTTAGCTTCCTCTTTGAAGTGCAACTGGGAAAAAAGCAAAGCAGTATGGGTTCCCTTCGTGAAGAACAATCTATCTGGAATGGCACCAGCCCCGCCAGTACACCTTCCTGCAAATCTAAAGTGGGTGGATGACGGCGTTCAGTATCTTGGGGTGTTTCTTGGATCTACACAGTATGGAAAAAACTGGGATGGTGTTGAACCTGTCAAGAGAAGATTGAGAAGGTGAAGAAGAGCTCTGCCCCATCTTTCGTACAAAGGCCGAGTTCTGGTAATTAATAATTTGG
>NW_028224321.1:0-1000 GCF_056783735.1 Eptatretus burgeri
AGCTTTGACAAAAGCGAAAAAAGAAATGCAGCTGGAAGTAGACTGAGTGCTCAGAAACTTAACGATGGTTTTGCACATCGCATCTTTTAATATAAATGGGGGTCGGGCCCCATTAAGAAGGGTTCAAACAATTCAAGCTTGTGAGAGCTTGAAAGCAGGCATAATCCTCCCACAAGAAACTCATGCTACAAACACCCTTGTAGCAGATTGGGGAAGACTCTATAAAGGTCAATGGTTTTTAAGTGGTTTTCCGACCCCAAAAGCAGGTGTTTGCGATTTGTTTAAGCCATAAAATTTGTGCACAGCAACTTTCTTTCAAGGAAATATATAGAGGGCATCTTATCTTTATGGATTTTGTTTGCAATAAACAAAAGATAATTGTTGTAAATGTTTATGCACCAAGTCATCGTATTGAAAGGAAAATATTTTTTTCCATTCTAAAGGATTTTATTAACAACTTGGAGTCAACCGCATTTATATGTATTGCTGGAGATTTTAATTGTACTGTCTGTCCCTCACTCGATAGAAATTGTCATGAACCTCATGCTGCCTCAACCAAAATTCTGGAAAGCATCATCAAACAGTATGAACTTAAAGACGTGTGGAGAGTACAGCATCCACAATTGAAATGCAGTACATGGTGTGGATGTCATGATGGAGCTGTATCAAGAGCAAGACAGAATATATGAAAATGAAGTAATGTCAAATGTGGTGTTGAAGTCTCAAATTGTTCCTGCCGGTTTCACGGATCATGACCTCGTCATGATGTCCTTTAACATACCGGATCTTGCATGTGGAAGTGCTTATTGGTCTTTTAATACAAGTCTGTTAAATGATAAAAAAATTTAAAGAATCTTTTCGAGATGTATGGGGGAAAATTCGCTTGTCCAAGTTTGAACATGCTAACTTGCGGGTGTGGTGGGATCTCGCAAAGTCCCAGATTAAAACCTTCTGTCAGCAGTATAGTTCTTTTAGTTTGAGAACACACTCCTTGTCAATT
>NW_028224322.1:0-1000 GCF_056783735.1 Eptatretus burgeri
TTTTTCATTGTATGAACTTGCAGTAGCTGATGTATTCCAGGAATCCCTTCCAGATGGCAGATCGGTAGATTCTTCAGCAAAGGATGTTGCGGAGAAGCAGGTGGATGAACTGCATGACGAAGGCGAATTGCCAAATACTGGACTTGGCAATCAGAACCGTGCTGAACTTTGTGAAGGACTTTGTCAGTCTTCTTTCGATCCAGTGGTTGAGAATGATGCTCTGGAGATTTTGCCACTTGAGAGGGAGTTTGAAGTTGAGGAATGTGTTGTGGGGAATGAACCATTAGATGCTAATTATTGGATTGGAGGCAAGAACGAGATGGGTAAGAAAGATGAGCTTTGTGAGGAGTCTCTGTCGGAGGTGAACACTTGCCAGGAGAGCAGAGCATTGCGTGCTGAGCTCCAGTCTTTCAAGAGTGAAACACGGAAAGTGATAAAAAGTCTTCGGGAGAGAGTGTGTCAGCTCGAAGCTGAGTTGGACAGTGAACGCATGAACTGTATGACGTTTTTGAACCGTTTTAGTGACGGTTGGTGACCGCTGGTTGTGGCTTGTTCCAGCTCTGAGAGTTTTGTGATAGTTTGTGACAGCTGGGTGATGGCTATTTTCAGCTCCAGTCAGTTCCAGTCAGATGGTTGGTGAGCTGGCGACAGTTGAGTTTGTGACATTTGGTGACGGCCTTGCAGCTCTGATCACTGGTGACAGCCTCACAGTGCCTCAGCACCTTACAGCTTCTCACAGCATCTTGCAGCGCCTCACAGTGCCTTGAAGCGCCTCAGCACCTCACAGCTCCTTACAGCTGTCTGTTGGTTGTGGCTCCTGATGGTGGGTGACACTTGGACCGTTAATGCTGGTTCTGCTCGAGACCTGCTCTTGGTGTACCTGATTATTGGCGTCCCTGGTTCCTGGGGGTGATGATGTGACGTCCATTGGTGTTCGAGCCTGTTTTGCGAGTGGGTGCACAGCAAGGCAAGGTGCTGGCAATGGACCAAGGCATGCTCA
>NW_028224323.1:0-1000 GCF_056783735.1 Eptatretus burgeri
TTCCTCCATGATCATGTGTTTTTCCTCCACGATGATGTGTTTTTCCTCCACGATGATTTGTTTTTCCTCCATGGTGATGTGTTTTTCCTCCATGATTATGTTTTTCCTCCACGATGATGTGTTTTTCCTCCACGATTATTTGTTTCTCCTCCATGGTGATGTGTTTTTCCTCCACGATGATGTGTTTTTCCCCATGATGTTTTTCCTCCATGATGATGTATTTTTCGTCCAAGATGATGTGTTTTTCCTCCACGATGATATGTTTTTCCTCCATGATGATGTGTTTTTCCTCCATGATGATGTGTTTTTCCTCCATGATGATGTGTTTTTCTCCATGATGTGTTTTTCTCCATGATGATGTGTTTTTCCTCCATGGTGATGTGGTTTTTCTCCATGATGATGTGTTTTTCCTCAATGATGATGTGTTTCTCCTCCATGATGATGTTTTTCTCCATGATGATGTGTTTCTCCTCCATGATGGTGTTTCCTCCATGATGATGTGTTTTTCTCCATGATGATGTGTTTCTCCTCCATGATGATGTGTTTTTCTCCATGATGATGTGTTTTTACTCCATGATGGTGTTTCCTCCATGATGATGTGTTTTTCTCCATGATGATGTGTTTTTCTCCATGCTGATGTGTTTTTCCGACATGGTGATGGGTTTTTCCTCCATGATGATGTGTTTTTCCTCCACGATGATTTGTTTCTCCTCCATGGTGATGTTTTTCCTCCACGATGATGTGTTTTTCCCCATGATATTTTTCCTCCATGATGATGTATTTTTCTCCATGCTGATGTGTTTTTCCTCCATGATGATGTTTTTCCTCCATGATGATGTGTTTTTCCTCCATGATGATGTGTTTTTCCTCCACGATGATGTGTTTTTCCTCCACGATGATTTGTTTTTCCTCCATGATGATTTCTTTTTCTCCATGCTGATGTGGTTTTCCTCCATGATGTGTTTTTCCTCCATGATGACGTTTTTCTCCACGGTGATGT
>NW_028224325.1:0-1000 GCF_056783735.1 Eptatretus burgeri
AAAAACGCTCATTTTCATCCAATTTCCTTCCCATCTGCTAGCATTCACCTAAGGACGTTAAAGATCTCTTAAAGGACGTTATTGGGTTAAATATGATTTATTTGTGGGTTTCAATGCCTGAAGGAAACTGAAATCGAGTGTGTGAGGATGGTTCTATTTTATGACTCGTGTACAGTTCGTGTGTGTGTATGTATGTGTATATATATATATATATATATATATATATATATATATATATATATATATATATATATATTACGTGCCCGTATGTGCGTGGCCATACGTGCAAATAAAAAAAATAAAAATAAAAACTTTCAAACAACCACACAGGCTGTTCCTTCGCTCTCGTAAACGACGACTGGATTGGGGCATTGTGTTTAAGAAAATCGAGAAAGAAAGAATACAGTAAGTCGTCACTTTCCAGAAGTCCAGAAGTTAAGTCCTCACTGTCCGGAAGTTCACGTATTGCAATTACGATTATTCGCAATTAAGTTTTAGTGGCCAATTATTCAATTAGCGCCAACGTATTTTGCCTTTTCGCAATGTCATCGCAAGGAAAAACACAAAGAGAAGAGAAGAGAAAAAAAAGAAAAGAAAAAAAAAAAACGTACGTGCAAAAAAGAAAAAAAGAAAAAAAAAAATTTAAAACCACTACACAGGCCGTTCCTTTGCTCTCGTAAATGACGACTGGATTTGGGCGTTGTGTTTATCTATAAATGCACATAAAAAATCGAGAAATTATGAGGATACATTTAGTAATCACTATCCAGAAGTGGTGAGTGCCCATACGAAATGTTTACATGCATTCCACGAATTATCACTTGCATTGAAGTAACAACTGCTGCGATACTTACACACACAGAGTTAATTAAAATCAAGTTGACCTCCCTGTCTTTGCTTGCCATGACATTCGCTGCCATTGACCATTGCCACTCCTATGCCACGGTAACTAAGGCACCAAACGATCCCCATCGTAACGGGCACGGCACGTGACGTCATC
>NW_028224327.1:0-1000 GCF_056783735.1 Eptatretus burgeri
TTGTCTTTCACAGTCTGTCCACATAATTGCTCTTGTCCAAACTGGTCTGATCGTTCAGTGGAGCAACATATTGCCCAGGAAGATGAAGTGTTGATCCAAAAACTAACTCAGCTGGGCTGCAATTCAGATTAGCTTTCCCCATGACATGAATGCCAAAAAGCACTACCGGTAGGTTTCCCATCCAGCGATGTGGGTCTGCTTGTGCTCTGAGTGAGGATTTAAGCTGTCCATTGAACCGTTCGACAAGTCCGTTTGCAGTGGGATGGTAAGAAGTAGTTCTGGTGTGTTTTTTTTACACGTAACTTGGTCAGTATTTTGAAAAGTGTGGACTCAAATTGTCGTCTCTGTCAGTGGTAATAACAGATGGGGCACCAAAAACTGCAACCCATCTGGCAACAAAAGCTTTGGCTACGGTCTCTGCCACTATGGCCGGTATTGAAATAGATTCTGGCCACCGAGCAAAACAGTCAACACACGTGGGCAGATATGTGTTACCACCTGATGGTGGAAGAGGACCAACTAAATCAACGTGCATGTGATCAAAATGGGTATCAGGAGATGTAAAGGTACCCATGCTCCGTCAACCTGAGCGAGTGGCCTGTGTTCCGTCACCCTGAGCAAGTGGTCTGTGCTCCATCATCCTGAGCGAGTGGCCTGTGCTCCGTCATCCTGAGCTAGTGGCCCGTGCTCTGTCACCCTGAGTGAGTGGCCCGTGCTCCGTCATCATGAGCGAGTGGTCCATGCTCCATAGTCCTGAGCGAGTGGCCCGTGCTCCGTCAACCTGAGTGAGTGGCCCGTGCTCCGTCATCCTGAGCGAGTGGCCCATGCTCCTTCATCCTGAACGAGTAGTCCGTTCTCCATCATGCTGAGTGAGTGGCCCGTGCTCCGTTATCTTGAGTGAGTGGCCCATGCTCTGTCATCCTAAGTGAGTGGCCCGTGCTCCGTCTTCCTGAGTGAGTGGCCTGTTCTCCGTCATCTTGAGTGAGTTCGTCGCTGTATT
>NW_028224328.1:0-1000 GCF_056783735.1 Eptatretus burgeri
CTGTAAATATGAGTGCGCCCCCGGCATGTCTGTCTTAGCGCCGGCAATTTTATTTAAGTCGTCCGTGTGAGTGAGTTTGTTTAGGTAGTTACGCAGCCCTCAGGTTATTTATTTTGGGGACACGAATACCATGAATGTCGCACTCAGGGATCCGTAGGTAAAATGTACTAGGGGAAAACTACACATGATGGCACACGAAAATTTGACGACTCGGGACGAGTCTGTAAAAAGGGAAGGGGGTAGTGTTGTGGTTACCAAATTCGCAAACCACCATTCAGGTCCCTTAGGTGAGGTATCTCGGTAAGTACATGTGTAGTTAGGCCCGAACCCGTTGTCTAGTGGGAATACATGTCATTTATGCGAGCTGCGACTCTTCAGGATAGCCGTTTTTCTTTTACTATCTTTATTTTGGACCAACCGCCATCACCACAACCACAACATCAACCACCAACCACAACACCGCTTCACCACAACCGCCATGACCTTCACGTCACACCTCGCAACCGTAGCATCGCCACCGTTCTTGCCCCGCTGTGGGTACCGGTGTTGGACTCGTGCAGGGCGCACGTTGAACAGCGTGTACAAAATCACGGATTTTGTGCTTCAAAAACGGATCAAAAACGACACACGCCCACTTTTTGCCGTCCAATCGGTGAGCGAGGGGCGATTTGGCCCCGCCTCCAGAACGATCGATATATGCAAATTTGTGGATCAAAAAGCCTTCACGCCCACTTTTTCTCGGGCCAATGGGGAGCGAGGTGAAAGGTCAAAGGGAGGGGGTCAAAGGCGAAGTTACGGGGGGATAAAAGGACGGTGTTCGTCAGTCAGGAGAAGGAGTAACAAGAAGGAGAACGAGAACGAAAACGAGAACGAACAAGGAGAACGAGAACGAAAAAGAGAACGAGAACGAGAAGGAGTCGGAACGGAGGGGACGAGTGTGGAAGTCTGGAGCCCGAAGCCTGCAGTGGCTGGAGAAGCTGAAGAGAGTCGGACGAGGGGG
>NW_028224329.1:0-1000 GCF_056783735.1 Eptatretus burgeri
TAGAGCAAATGTGACTGAGGCCTAAAGTATTGATCGACACGTGAGAGATGCTTTCACGAGGACTTCCACCGATGAACTGAATGAACAAAGCGCGAAGATGCGGCTCGAACAGGTGGGGGAGACTCGTGAACAAACATGAACGCTACGTTGTGTTCGGTTTTTTAAAATGTATTAGGTTTTTAGGGCAAAATTTTCTCAAAAATTTTTCGGATTCCAATTTGTTCAAACAATGGGGTGTTCGGAATCTGGGGGCACCACGGTATATTATAGTTATAGTACATTCAGTTATATATACTGGTATGTTTTATTTCAGTGAAAAAAGAACTGGTATATATACCCACTCGTTTCCGTCCGTCTGGCCACACATTCGCCTTTGGGCTCCCCTGCGGTCGCCTTGCGGGCACCTTGCGTCTGCCTTGAAAATTGTATGGCCGCCGCAGCGATGCTCTAAGGTCACCGTGTGACATCAAATCAAAGACCGTAAGGCACACCCACGTTTTCGGTCTCCACAATTTATAAATACGCTGTGCGGCTCCCTGAAAAATAAAAACATATGTGACTGCTACATTGTGTGACCGTGGAAATACTGCGGCCGCCATATAATTGCTAGTGGCTGCAGATTTTGGAGACCCCACGGCCACTGTGGCAAATGTGACCTTGGCCGAAAACTCCAGCATCTGGAACTCTGCAGGAGGAATGCGGCACAATTCTTCCGTGAGAAAGTCAATCAGCTCTCACCTGTTTATAGAGGTGGAAAACAGTGTCTTCGGTGTCATTCCAGAATATCCGAGAAATGCTCGATTGGGTTCAGATCTGATGAATAATAAGGCCATGACATATGGATAACATCAGTGCAATGCTCATCAAACCATTGGGCGACCACACATGCTCTGTGGATGGGGACATTGGGAGGGGTATCCTCTTGCAGCCATGTTGGCCATAATTGTAGGCAACCAGGCCTGTGCAGCATTTTTCTACATGACCCAAAGCATGCTGGGAT
>NW_028224330.1:0-1000 GCF_056783735.1 Eptatretus burgeri
ATTGTGATTGTGATTGTGAGAGTGTGAGCGTGATTGTGAATGTGAGTGTGAGCGTGAGAGAGAGTGATTGTGAGATTGAGTGTGATTGTGAGAGAGAGTGATTATGAGAGTGAGCGTGATTGTGAGAGTGAGATTGTGAGAGTGAGAGTGATTGTGAGAGTGAGAGTGAGATTGAGTGTGATTGTGAGAGTGATTGTGAACGTGATTGTGAGAGTGAGCGTGAGCATGAGAGTGATTGTGAGAGTGAGTGAGCGTGAGTGTGAGCATGAGAGTGATTGTGAGTGTGAGCCTGAGAGTGAGAGTGATAGTGATAGTGATCGTGATAGTGAGCATGATTGTGAGTGTGTGAGTGTGAGAGTGACTGTGATTGTGAGAGTGATTCTGAGAGTGAGAGTGAACGTGAGTGATTGTGAGTGTGAGAGTGTGAGCGTGATTGTGAGAGAGTGTGAGTGAGAGTGAGTGAGGGTGATTGTGATTTTGAGTGTGAGACAGAGTGATCGTGAGAGTGAGCATGATTGTGAGAGTGAGTGAGCGTGAGCCTGAGAGTGATCGTGAGTGTGAGCGTGATTGTGAGAGTGAGTGAGCGTGAGCCTGAGAGTGATCGTGAGTGTGAGCGTAATTGTGATTGTGAGAGTGAGTGAGAGTGAGCGTGATTGTGAGCGTGAGTGCGATTGTGTGAGAGTGACTGTGACTGTGAGAGTGATTGTGAGAGTGAGCGTGAGAGTAATTGTGATTGTGAGTGTGATTGTGAGTGAGAGTGAGTGTGATTGTGAGAGTGAGCGTGAGAGTGTGAACGTAAGAGTGAGAATGTGAGCGTGAGAGAGAGAGTGGGATTGTGAGAGTGAGCGTGAGCGTGATTGTGAGAGTGATTGTGAGCGTGAGAGTGTGAGATTGAGAGTGAGCGTGATTGTGAGAGTGAGATTGTGAGAGTGAGTGAGTGTGATTGTGAGCGTGATTGTGAGCGTGAGAGTGAGAGTGAGCGTGAGCGTGAGAGTGAGAT
>NW_028224331.1:0-1000 GCF_056783735.1 Eptatretus burgeri
AATTAATCTCTCATACAAATAACCATATTATGGATTTTTAATTTCTTACAATATTTGGCAAGTTCTAAATTTGATGTTGTATTCTTTAAACCACTCATCAATGCTCATTTATTTATAAGAAAGATACAATCCATTACCCCTTTTAGTTAATTTTACACCTGCTTGTGCGATAGAAGAAAGCATATCTCCAACTCACAATCTCGCTTTATCAGGGGTAATTCCACGTAATAATGGACCATGAAGCATAAAATTTGAAAATGTATTTTTCAAAAGGATTTCAGTTGGACGGTGTTTAGTTAGGTCTGAATTTTCATAATTTATGCGATATTTACTCCGTGGATGATGTCACGTAATTTGGCGGCCATCTTGAAAGAACTGCCTCAACGTCTTCCAACGGTAAGTCATTCTGTCTGTTATCGTTTTGTCGAAAATGTTACGTCCGTTACAGTGAACTTTTCAAAATATTTTAACAAACAACAGACAGATCGTATCGTTGGAATATAGAAGGTATGCCACTAATGCTTAGTTTGCTTACCGTGAATGAAAGGTATTCTACAAATTCGTTATTTCGCAGGATTTAAGAATTGTGCTCTGGCCAGTTTTAGTTGTGTCCATTTCGATGTTACGTCCGTTACACCTCTTCAATGTTGATTTTTGCTTTAGTAGTAGACTACACAGTGGGGTTTGTAACAATATCAGAAAGCCATAGAGACTAATTACGATATGTAATAAAGAAACTCTCTGTAATATGGCCAACCTTTTCAAAATTTCAACATTAGTGATGCAATTTTTGTCTCAATGTTACGTCCGTTAAGCTGGAATTACCCTCAGGCAAACTTTCAAGTTTTTCAGCAAAATCTACAATTACACCACTTCCACTAATTTGTTTCTCCAACTCTTTGTATTGTCTTTCCAACTCTTTTTGAGCCCGGAGTTGAGCCTTCCTTTCGTTGGCAGTTTTCACCGCTGCTGAAATACCACCCGTCAATGCTCCAGCCGC
>NW_028224332.1:0-1000 GCF_056783735.1 Eptatretus burgeri
GAGCTGTGGAAAGGCGGCGACACCAGACGAGGGGGTGCTCGCGTCGTGCAGGAAGCTGCACCCGAGGGAGGCCGACAGCGCGACCTGGCCGAGGTGGAGACGCACACCAGGGATAATAAAGATCCTCTATACCCCGAGCATCAGCAACCCCCTCCTGTTTCCCCCCGCGCTGAGATAGTGCGACCAAGGGGGCCCCTTTCCCACCCCCTGCCAGGCACTGTCCGCGAGGCCCGCGGAGTGAGGCGCCATCGCCGCTCCGCGTCTCATCACCAGACGGGTAGGCGCGACCCGGTCTCGGCCTCAGGCCCGCCTCATCCTTGAGGGATTTCTTTTCCTTGGTTTTGGGTATGTGTTGTCGGCGCCGTCTGTGAAGTAGAATTGTATAAGTGTTGCCGTGTGCTCGGTAGTCGGTATTAGCTCTGCATTGTTTTCGCTTTTATATTTGCTTCTTGTGTAAATGGAATTGTGTTTTTTCTGTGTGCATTTGGTGGAATTGTATTTGTGTGCTTTCCGTTCGTCGCGAATAAATGTGCTTTATTGTTGAACTGTTCTCCCGCTTCGCTTCGTCTTTTCCTCCATTGAATCCCCATCTTGCTTCACGTAAAGGGTTGGTAGTGGGCTGAATACGCCCGATAATTAATCGAACCGTCGAGGTCGACGATAACACCGCTCGGTTATTCTGATAGTACGGAACGGGTCGCTTAAGTGGCCCGTGTCCGAAGTCGACCTGCGGCGAGGTGCGATCGCCCGGTCTACCCTCCGCGTGGGTACTTAGGTAGGTCGACCCGGCGAGCAACCCTATCCCACGCGGGGGCTGATTGGCTCGATCGCGGTGAGACCGAAAGGTCCACCCGTGACTGGTTCCCGGCGTTAGTCCCAGAGGGTCACGACTGGATTGTCCGTCCGGTGGGCGACGTGCCGCGATTCGAGTTACGTGGCCGTCAGCACGCCGGCGGGTGTGGAATCCGCAACAATATATATATATATATATATATATATA
>NW_028224333.1:0-1000 GCF_056783735.1 Eptatretus burgeri
GAGAGAGAGAGAGAGAGAGAGAGAGAGAGAGAGAGAGAGAGAGAGAGAGAGAGAGAGAGAGAGAGAGAGAGAGAGAGAGAGAGAGAGCGCGGTTAAGACAGCGAAGGAGATCCTCAAGTAGGAATACCTGTTCCTTGCTCTACTGATCTATTGCTCAACTCCCATTGCTGCTTTCGGAGTGAGCCCAGCTCAGCTCAGCTCGTCTATGGTCGGAAACTACAGCCAACACTACTGACCATAACATGTATGCTTATGCTTTGTGCTTTCAACCATGATACACTGTGGAACGTCAACAAAATAAGTATTTTGATCACTGAGCACACCCCTGGAGCTGCACCATGGTGACCCTGTCTTTGGTAAAGGTGGCGGAGATAAGGGTTGGAAGCAGCCGGCTGAGGTGGTTCAGCAATGCACTCCCGGTCATACATCGTGCAGACTGAGGGAGGATGGGAGCTGAGGCATAACCGCAAACACCTCATGCTATGTCCAGCAAAGGGTCCAGCAGCAGGCAGTGATCAGTGGCCTGAGCACATCGACAGTCAACAGGCCCACAACTTCAACTCCAGCCATTTGGGCAGGTTCAACGCCAGCAATCTGGGCAGCTTCAACTCAAACCATCAAGGGAACAATATGTCCAGGCATCAGGACAGCAACCGAGTCCATACTGCACCCGCAGTGGCAGAGCAATCATGAAGCCCACAAAATTCCAGTAGCTGCTCATCAGCATCCCCTGATTCGGTTCTGTTGAAGTTTTGAGTACTGAGCAGCAATCAAGTGGAACTCAAGTGTGTGACTTAATTATTTTAAAACAATGTTAAAGTGAATAATGTTTTTGCTTTGCATAGTTCAAACAATAGCTTTGGTAATTATATCACAAAGTGTCACAGGTTCGTCAGTCAATTAATTTGCATTGATATAAAAGGGAAAGATATGTTGAAATTATAAGTATAACAAGCTTATGGTAAAAGTGATGTAACCCTTCATTGTCAATGTATATTTA
>NW_028224334.1:0-1000 GCF_056783735.1 Eptatretus burgeri
CTGTGTGAAAAAGGCTCAGCAACGATTGTTCCTTCTGAGAAGGTCGAAACGTTTTGGTGTCGGCCGTCCTGTGTTGATCAGGTTCTACCGGGCAGTGATAGAGAGTGTCCTGACACTGTCTTTCACCGTTTGGCTTGGTCAGATCGACACCTAATGACCAATCCCAATTCAGCAGCATAGTAAAGACTGTTTGTAAAATTATTGGGTGTGACGTGCCTTCCATCGAGAGCCTGTGCTCCAGTTGAGTCGCGGAAAGGGGGAAAGGTTCTGTTCTTGCGTATGGCAGCTCGGCTGCGGGGTAGCGATCATTTCTTGAAAGCACAGCTGTGCCACTGATGCTGTGCCCCTCTACCAGTACACTGGTACTCATTTTGCCGACATCGGAAGGATGACAGGCTGAATCAATCCCACCCGGGGTTAGTTCAGCAGCCAACGGGTCTCGAACTCAGGATCCGAAGCCAGCCAGCCAAGGCGGAGCCGCTAATCCAACACCAGGCTTCACGCATATACATGACAATCAACTGATTATTAATTATTGTTATTATTATTATTATTTATTGCAGTACTGGGTTAACAGGATGGCCTTGAGGAACACACACTCGCCTCTAAGCTGTGTTCTTAGAGGCGAGCGTGCGTTCCCACGGCGTTCTTCACCAAGAGTAGGTGAGCTGTCGTCAGCACCCTGAAGAAATTACAAATTGCCGCCCTAACCAGGAGAGGGCATTGCATCAGCGGCACAGCCGTGCCGTCAGCCAATGATGCTACCCCATATAGCCTTATGCTGCAGACAAACGAAGAAGACTGCAATACTTTCATTTTAAGCTCTCAAAATCTTTAGAAAACTGGATACGGACACAGGTACAGCGGACTGGGTGCAATGCGGTGAAAAACTGACAAAACTGTGAGCAATTTGATTGCAAAATGCACGATCGCGGTTACCTGAACGAGCCACACGCTGTCTTTTGAATCCTCCACCTGCTCAAAGAAATGGAGTTCTCCG
>NW_028224335.1:0-1000 GCF_056783735.1 Eptatretus burgeri
AGTGTGCTCTGTCGGTTTGAAAGAGGAAATGCGAATCGTGCAAGTGAGGTGCGGAATGTGTGTTGGGATTTACTTTAGGCTCATGTAAAAGATAATTGAGAATTTGGCAGATTTTAAAAACCATTACCATGACATGTTTGAATGAAGAATGAGTTAAAATCGCAACCGTGGCTGTGGACATAATTACATACGTAACTCAGCCGGGAACAGAGGAAAATATTTTATTTTATTTTATTTTGGGCAGCACCAAATGCTTTGCAGAAGTGTGGTCCAAATGGATGGATGGATGATATCTGATTAGGCAGTGTTGGTTGACTCACTGTTCGAGTAAAATGTGGTAATCGAAAGATGTCCGATACTGGACATAACTGTCAGGGTATGTAGTGTACACTGAGAATAACATCTTGGAAAGTGATTCTGTGCTAATTGCGGTATGCAATCTAGCCGAGGGTGAAAGCATATTCCTGATATGTGTATACTGTACAGATGGCACAATGTAGGGGAACTGTGGAAATAAGAGGATATTTAATGTCGCAAAGTGTGCTAGTCAAGAATAGTTAAATCGATAGTAATATATTGAGCACATATGAAGAAGGAAAAGAAACTACAACAACGACATCCTCCCTGGCTACCTTCCACCATCGGCCTTTCCGATGAGCATACGTGCCGAGCGCCTGTGGGGGAGTTCCATTGGCAATCAACGCTACCTAACTACCTGGTGCTTGCAGCGGTATCGAGTTGCAGGTTCAAGTACCATCGAGCGGGATTGTCAAGGATTGCACGAGGCAGGAAGGTCCAAGGAAGCTTCTCATCTCCAGCTCACCTTCCCTCCGAGGGGGGAGTATCAATAACGACCCAACGGGGTCCCTTTTGGGGGGGGGTGTCTGGTGGGGGCCAGTCCTTAAGCAGCACCTGTATGGGTGCTTGTGTATAAATTTCCATTTATTTTATATTCTAATGACTCTGCCCTTATGTGCTCCTTATGGGCTTCATGGTGGTG
>NW_028224336.1:0-1000 GCF_056783735.1 Eptatretus burgeri
TCTTTGACTTGATGTCGCACGGTGACCTTAGGGCGTTCCTGCGGCGGCCATAGAATTTTGAAGCAGACGCAAGGTGCCTGCAAGGCGACCGCAGGGGGACCTTAAGCCGAACGTGCGGCCAGACGGACGGTAACGAGTGGGTATATATATATATATACACATATATATATATATATACACAAGTTCTTTTTTTTTTTTTACATATACATATATATGTATACATATATGCCACATAGTTTACATATACATAGTATGCCACAGATATGCCCTGCATCAACGATGACTGAGTTGATGACAGAGTCACACCAGATCTCAATCCAATTGAGCATCTGTGGTACGAGATGGAACGAGCTACTCGGAGTAGAGATCCACCACCAGCCAACTTTGACACAACCGTGGGAAACATTGGAGTTAACCTGGGCCAACATCCCTGTGGAACGCTTTCAACACCTTGTAGAATCCATGCCCTGACAAATTGAGGCTGTTACCGAGGGCAAAAGGGGGTGCAACTCAATATTAGGAAGGTGTTCCTAATATTTTGTCGTGTGTGTGTGTATATACTTTTCTTTTCTCTGATGAAGGGTAAAGTCCAAAATATCAGCACTGACATTTTATGGTGGATAACTTTAACCATTCTATTCTCAGGTTTTAAAAAATGATACATGCTGCTTCCTCACTTGATTTCAGCAGAGAGCACAAAGAAGCTCAATGAGTTGGCATCCCACAAGGGAGGGAGGGCAGTCCAATCGTGTGTGTGTGTGTGTGTGTGTGTGTGTGTGTGTGTGTGTGTGTGTGTGTGTGTGTGTGTGTGTGTGTGTGTGTGTGTGTGTGTGTGTGTGTGTGTGTGTGTGTGTGTGTGTGTGTGTGTGTGTGTGTGTGTGTGTGTGTGTGTACAGCTCTCGCATGAACCTTAGACCCTGCAGAGAAAAATAAGTGAAACACATCGTCTGTCTCAGCCATTCAAAGTTATTAACCATAAATACTGTTTCTCCCAGTACAC
>NW_028224337.1:0-1000 GCF_056783735.1 Eptatretus burgeri
CACACAAAGAAACAAAGAAAAAACCACCCTCATAGACAAGGGGGTCAGGCTGGGCCCATAAGCCTTTATGACGTGGGACTTGGCAGACCGACCGAGTCCCACGAGACCGTGCAGGTTACCTTCCTCGCTGGGGCGATCCACGGCAGCTAGCGTAACCGCGGTCCGGCCCAGGCCTCGTCTGACGGCCCAGTGATTCGGGCCCAGCCAGCAACGCCTCAGAGGAACGAACAGGCCTTCTGCTCTTTCCGAGTTGATGCTCTCTTTAAGAGCCCGTCCGTCCCTCGCGCTGCTTGGACTGTCCCGAAGCCTGATCACCTCGGACCGTTCGCTGCTGGCTGGCAACCTCTCCACGTCCCACACAAACGCGCCGTCATGAGTGGCACGGCCGGCCTGATGTGTTCCCCGCTCCGTCTCCTCGGCAAACCCGGAATTCCACTGGACTCGAGCTCCACTCCTCACACCGCTCCAGATCCCGACCGCTTCTCCCTCAGATCGACTCGACTCTCTTCCAGACTGATTGAACTGGCGCTCTGCGCGGCCATTTACAGGGCTGGTGAGGCGATATCTGATCTCCGCACTTTCACCTCTGACCTCCGACCTCTGCGCGGAAAGCGGACGTTGTGGAAATCATCGGCGCTGCACGGCGAGAGAACCCTTGCCTCCGCCTGCAGCGATGCCATTTGATTGGATCTCGCCGCTGCTGGCGCAAAGATGGCGTCGTTTTGGAGACGAAGGTGAGGAGAGGTTTGTGGTGTGATGTTGACGGTTGCTGGCGAAGTGGTGAGGATGGCGTGGTTGGTTGAGAGGCAGGTGTGGTTGTGGTGGTGGAAATGCGGTTGGTCTGAAGCGGTTGTTGAGAGCGATGTTGGTGGTGGAGGTGGTTGGTCTAAAATAACGATAGCAAAGAATAACGGCGAACTCAAAGATCACAGCCCTGTGACACGAATAATCCCCATTAAACAACGGTGGGGAAATCTAACTGAACACAGACTTACCGGAA
>NW_028224338.1:0-1000 GCF_056783735.1 Eptatretus burgeri
TATAATTCCAGAAATGTGTGTGTGTGTGTGTGTGTGTGTGTGTGTGTGTGACACCGCTGTTTCTCGACAACCACTGGTCCGATCTAACTGAAACTTGCCAGGTATATTTCTGGGGACCTGAGTATGTGCCTTTTTAAAGTTTGATATTAGTCGGACAAGTGGTTCCCAAGTTATGGCCATTTATTTACCAAACTAATGACAGGACACGTTGCTGCATAGGCTTGGCCGATGGGGAAAGGGCGCCATTTAGTTACCAATGACAGGACACTGCTGCGTAGGCGTGGCCATTGGGGAAGAGATCCTCAGCCGCGTTCCCCATTATTGGTTACAACGTACGGACTTCCGGATAGTGATGACTTGCTGTGTTGTAATAATTTCTCGATTTCTTATGCGCATTTATAGATAAACACAATGCCCCAATACAGTCGTCGTTTACGAGAGTGAAGGAACGGCCTGTGTGGTTGTTTGAATTTTTTTTTGTTTTTTTGCACGTATGGCCACGCACGTACGGGCACGCGAGAGCGAAGGAACAGCCTGTGTGGTTGTTGTTTCTGGCACGTGGTTTGAATTTTTTTTTTTCACGTACGGCCATGCACGTACGGGCATGCACTCGTTACCCTAATATGTGCAGGGCAGCAGAATGTAAAAGTCTTTATATTTATATGGAGGGCGTTTGGAGATACCACCTTACCTTTGAAAGAATAATAGGGACACTAGTCGATGACATAAATATCAACACTATGCAGTGGATTCTGACTTAGGACCATAGCCTGACATTCCCAGTCCCAAACACCAAACTAACCTACCTTGTGGTGATGCTGTGTGGTTTTGTAAAAAAAAAAAAACCTCCCAGTGAAGGCTTTGTCACAGTGTTCTCATCCCAACTATGCAGGCCGTGTTGTGGACATTGAAACTGGAATAAAGTGTGAGGATGTGCCCATAATCACGCCCACTGGAGATATCATCGTGCCCAGCCTGAGCTTGGAGGTTGGTGGAACAA
>NW_028224339.1:0-1000 GCF_056783735.1 Eptatretus burgeri
AAAAGCGCTTAGATCTGTCCAGTGCATGAGGAGGGGTCAACAAATAGATATTCACGCAATTTTGTGTTATGTGCATTTTTGTTCTGCACATGGACGGTGTATAGGCTCTCAGAGCCACTGGTTCATACATCTATGGAAGTAAAGAGTGTATATATATATATATATATATATATATATATATATATATATATATATATATATATATTAGGGTGTTTCACTCATGGTGGTAAAAAATTGAAATTTGTTGAAAATTGTCAGAAGGGGTGTCCCCTTGTTTCTTATGACCCATAAATATTTTAGGCAAATATTTGGTTTGATTCGTCAATATTTACTGGTCCCACAGTTGGACAAGATTCCACATTTCAAGTGAAACTTCGAAAAAATCAAATGGAGGAGAAGACAAAAAATTGCAACGAACGTTTATTGAACTGAAAATTAACAAAAAAATTTATGAAAAAGAAATGTAGAACAATTATGCAAGTAGAGCAGGGCAATCAAATCGTTGGGCTCAAGGAGCAGGAGGGAACTTAGCAGTCACTCCAGCCTTTGTTCTCTTGACGGTCTTGCAGTCATGATGAACAACTTTGAGGAGGAACTGCTTCTGCTGCTCGTCTTCAGTTCGGGCTTGGAGTTTTTGTTTCAGTGCCACTCCTCTCTCTGCTGCATCATTGGTGACCTGCAGGCCTCGGACGGTGGCTCGAGTTCGTGGATCTTGCAAAACATCTTCCACGTTATGGGTAGTGACCATCCTCCCAGCAAAGATCCCAATGGCCTCTAGTGTTCGCCCTGTTACCAATTTGGAAAGACCGTCAGGGAGAGTGAAGTTCTTCTTTTCAAGTCTCTTGAGCACTTTCGAGGTTGCTGGACGGCTTAGGTTCTTGACCATGGCCGCCCGGTCATCGGGAGACACTCGTTCGTCGAAGAAGGCTTGGGCCACTCCTTGCTCTGAGAGGTACCAGAGGTGCCTTTGGAGGGCCTTCTCTGCTGTTGACCCGAGTTC
>NW_028224340.1:0-1000 GCF_056783735.1 Eptatretus burgeri
GCATTCGTTGGTATAAGTTATCTATAAGTTATCGAAACGTTCTGTGTACATTACTAATACGTTATGCATAAGTCCAACTCGTTAATATACGCCCAAAACTGAAAAAAACATCAATAGTTCAGCGTACGCCAGCGTTTTAGATCAATTTTGATACGTTGCCATTCGCTGGCTAAATCGTCAAGGTGTGACAGGGGCTTTATACAGTGATTTTACTAATACTGTCATCCACCGAGTGATTCACTCACCTCCGCGGAAACGGTCAATATTGAAGCTGATCCAATTGCTGATCTGAATGCCGACTCCGTTCCGATTCATGATGATGCCTCGGTTGAGTTAACATTGCATTTTCTACTTCTAATTCACATGACATTAATACATACAGTATCACGTCGTTTCCACTGTTACTACTCATGATGTGTTGAATCATTTCTATACCAAGTTATCATTTCTTGCGACTCTGTTCCAGCTGCTGCCGAGCTGTTCACACTTCAGTTAAATGGCGATTAAGACAACAACATTCACAAGTGACGATGATATGAATAAACAACACAATGACAACAAATAAAGGTTATTGTGTTAGTGTGGATGGGAATGTCAGGACAGGGTACGAGAACCAGGGGAGGATCCAGACCGTCTTCCTGGTCACATTTCCCAGAGAAAAGTCTTTCAACAAGGTTTAAATTTATTACTGTAAATGGTCAAACTTCGGAGCAATTACTAACTGAAGCAGTGTTGGAAGATTGCACATAAAAACAGTGAGAATGCACCAGAGAGCGCCGAAAACCTTCAGACTTTTGGTGCCATCTTAAAGAAGAGCCCCCAATCCCCACTCATTATATTGTTGCGGATTTCGCGCCCGCCAGCGTGCGAACGGCCACGTAACTCGAATCGCGGCACGTCGCCCACCGGACGGACAATCCAGTCGTGACCCTCTCGGACTAACGCCGGGAACCAGTCACGGGTGGACCTTTCGGTCTCACCGCGATCGAGCCAATCAGCC
>NW_028224341.1:0-1000 GCF_056783735.1 Eptatretus burgeri
AAATAGTGACAATCTACACTGACTCCGGCTATGCCTTTGGTGCTGTACACGAATTCGGAGCACTCTGGCGCGAAAGGGGTTTTATAACATCATCAGGTACGCAAGTGAGGAATGGAACATGGATTTCGAATCTGCTGGAAGCAATACTTCTGCCTCACCAAATTGCAGTGGTAAAATGTGACGCCCACACTGGGAGATCTGATGACGTCTCACGGGGAAATGCCAGGGCAGATGCAGCTGCAAAATCTGCTGCCCACACCAGAGCTCTTTTAATATCACAATGTGTATTGAGACAAGAGGCAACGCCGAGCATTGATGATATAAACACTTTGCAGACAGCTGTTAGTGCTAAAGAACGAGATTTGTGGATATTGGCTGGATGTGAATTCGAAAATGAATCCAAATTATGGAGATCATCTGATGGTCGTGTGGTGGCACCAAGAGCTCTATTACCTTGGCTCGCCCGATTGGCACATGGGGCCGGGCATACTAGCAAAGGCGGCATGAGTGCTTCAATTGGGAGACAGTGGTTTGCCCCGGGGTTTAGTCCAATTGCAGAACAGTATTGTAAGACATGTCATATTTGCCAAAAACATAACCCAGCAAGGGGGGTGGAGATGGCCCCAGGGGGTCATCCAATTCCATTCGGACCTTTTGTTCATATCCAGATGGATTTTGTCCAGTTACCAAAATGCTGCGGTTTTGAATTTGCGTTAGTCATCGTCGATTTGTTCACCAAATGGGTTGAGGCTTACCCTTGTCGGAAAGCAGATGCCATTACTGTGGTTAAACTGTTGATGAAGGATTTCATCTGTAGGTTTGGAATACCTTGTAGGATCTCCAGTGACCAAGGTACTCATTTCACAGCCGAAGTGGTGAAAGAATTATGTCGCGTATTGCAAATAAAGCAACATTTCGACTGCCCGCATCGTCCGCAATCTGCGGGGGCAGTAGAGAGGCAAAATGGATTCCTGAAGAATAAACTGGCCAAGATTTGTGA
>NW_028224342.1:0-1000 GCF_056783735.1 Eptatretus burgeri
ATACTCTGCAGAGCGTTGGTGCTGCCTAAGCAGTCTCCTTGGCTATTGGACGCAATCCTGGACGGGTTGCCACTCCGACACAGGATACCAGCAAGCTGGCACTCATTTTGCCAACCTTGGAAGGATGACAGGCAGAGTCAACCCTACCTGGTATTAATTCAACAGTGTGTACTTTAAAAAGGTGCAAAAACTGATCCACTTAACTACAGACCCATCAGCTTACTTACAATCATCAGCGAAGTCATAGAATCCATCATCACAGTCGATATGAAATCCTTCCTTTTCTCAAACAACCTCAGAAATGGTCACTCCACCTTGGACATGCTGTTTCGACTCACCCAACAATGGATGGAGGCCTTCAATGTCAGACATGAGATCAGGGCCATCTCTCTGGACATATCTCGTGCTTTTTATAGTCTGGCATCCTGACTTACTCTCCAAACTTTCTGCCGATGGCATCCAAGGTCAACTCCACCGGTGTTTCTGTCTTCCTCTCCTCTCATCGCCAATGTGTGGCACTAAATGGAATCCTCTCCCTGTCAAGACTGGAGTGTCCCAAGGCAGTGTTCTGGGCCCAGTCCTATTCCTGATCTTAATCAATGATCTCTCGGACCCGTTGAAAAATCCTCTTTATTAATATGCTGATGACTGCACCCTATGCCATGACATCTCTCATCCTTCAGACAGGCAGGCTGCAGCCTCTTCCCCCTCTTCAGACCTTGAAAAAAAATCACAAGAAACAAACACTTGGAAGACGTCTTTCAATCCTGACAAATCTCACACTCTTGCTATCTCTCTCCAAAAGAACCGTCTGCCAAAATCTCCTCTGTACTTTCTTCTTGAGGAAGTTCAGTCATTGAAACTCCTGGGTCCCACTATCAACCACCTTCTGATGAAACTACATAAACACAGGATCACTGCTCACCTCCACTCATTTGTTCCTCTCTTTTCCCACCTGTGGAATAAACTTTCCCATCGTCTTAAATTTCATTCTTCCCTC
>NW_028224343.1:0-1000 GCF_056783735.1 Eptatretus burgeri
GACTCCGACGCGAGCACCCCCTCAACCGCCTTCGCCGCCGCCGCCTCTCCACAGCTTCGTCCGATCGCCCTCTCCGTCTCCTCTCTTGACTCGTCCCAACTCTTCACTGGCTCCGCGAACTCCCAACTGCTTTGACTGACGAACGCGGTCGTTTATATCCCCCGTGGCTTCGCCCCTTCACCTTTGACCCTTTATCTCCGACCCTTCACCTCTAACTGGCTCCCCATTGGACCGAGGAAAAGTGGGCGTGAATGCTTTTTGATCCATGAATTTGCATATAGCGACCACACTCCAACGCCCTGGAGGCGGGGCCAAATCGCCCCACGCTCACTGATAGGACGGAACAGAAGTGGGCGTGAGTCGTTTTTGATCCGTTTTCTTCGGAAAGTCTGTGATGTTTCTGAACACGATGCTCGGTGCGCGCCCTGCACGAGTCCAGTATCAGTGCCCACAAGTGGCGCAAGAATGGTGGTGATACGATGGTGGCGAGTTGTGACGGTAAAGGTCGTGGCTGTTGTCGTGAAGCGGAGTTGTGGTTGGTGGTTGTTGTGTGATGGCTGTTGAGACGTGGTTGGTGGTGGTAGTAATGGCGGCTGGTCCAAAATAAAGATAGTAAAAGAAAAACGGCTATCTAAAAGGGTCGCAGCCCGCATGAATGACATTTATTCCCTCTAAACAACCGGTTTGGGCCTAACTACACATATACTTACAGAGAAATCTCACCTAAGGGACCTGAATGGTGGTTTGTGAATTTCGTCAACCACAACACTACCCCCTCCCCTTTTTACAGACTTGTCCAGAGTCGTCAAATTTTCGTGTGCCATCATGTGTAGTTTTCCCCGAGTACATTTTACCTACGGATCCCTGAGTGCGACATTCATGGTATTCGTGTCCCTAAAATAAATAACCTGAGGGCTGAGTAACTACCTAAACAAACTCACTCACACGGACGACTTAAATAAAATTGCCGGCGCTAAGACATACATGCCGGGGGCGCACT
>NW_028224344.1:0-1000 GCF_056783735.1 Eptatretus burgeri
AGTTGTGGGGAAGGTGTTGGACACATTAATTAAGGAACAGATGAGGGACGATTTAAACAAATACAAACTAATTAAAGGAAGTCAGGATGGGTTTACCAAAGGTAGTTCCTGTTTAACAAATATTTTAGAGTTCCATGAAGCAGTGTCTGATTGGGTGGATGAGGGAAAGGCAGTGGACATAGTATATGTAGACTTTAACAAGGCATTTTATAAGGTACCACATCGGAAGTTGTTAGCCAAAGTGAGGGCTAGTGGAGTGGCTGGTCAGGGAGCTAATTGGATTGCAAACTGGCTTAGTGGTCAGAAGCAAAGAGTGACATTGAGTGGGTGGATGTTTTGCTGGGACGATATAAGCAGCGGGGTACCTCGGGGATCAGTACTCGGACCATTACTAATCATTATTTACATCAACGATTTTGATAATGGTGTGAAGAGTTGGCTTTCCATATTTGTGGATGACACAATGCTTGGAGGTGAGGTGGATAGCAGAGGGGGTGGTGATCAGATACAAAGAGTATTGATACTTGTATGGATTGGGCAAAAGACTGGCAGGTGGAATTTAACCTGAGCAAGTGTAAGGTGTTGGGGATGGGAAAGAACAATGAAAATTGAGATTACAGGATGCAAGGGGTAATTTTGGAGCGTGT
Source organism: Eptatretus burgeri (assembly GCF_056783735.1). NCBI lineage: Eukaryota > Metazoa > Chordata > Myxini > Myxiniformes > Myxinidae > Eptatretus > Eptatretus burgeri. The sequence goes on from NW_028224344.1 coordinate 648, forward strand.
CACACAGGAGAAGGATCTGGGGGTGGTCATAGATATGGGATGTAAGCAGGCAGCACAGTGCCAGACAGCTGCAGGTAGAGCAAATAGGGCTTTAGGCTGTATCAGGAGGGGGATCAATTATAAATCAAACAAGTGGTGCCAGGCACAACAAATCCCGCCCATTTAAGGCATAAAGTTATTTTGGGGATCAAATTTAGATTTGATACATCCTTAACCTGAATGTTGATTATAAGGAATAGAATAAGAAATATTTTAGTCTCAAGGCCCAGTCACACCTTGACGTTTTAGCCAGGAATGGCAACGTATAAAAACGCACGTAAAACGTTGGCGTACGCTGAAGTTTTGAGGTTTTT
>NW_028224345.1:0-1000 GCF_056783735.1 Eptatretus burgeri
CACTGTGTTAAAATTGGAGTGATTCTGATTATTTCAGAATAAAATCAGCTGTTCCTGTAGGTTTCCTCAGCTTGGGAGTGCATTTCACAGCAAAGACTCAACCATGAGTACCAAGGAGCTTTCAAAAGTCCTCTGAGATAAAGTTGTGGAAAGGCACAGATCAGGGGATGGGTATGAATATGTTTCAAAGGCCTTGAATATCCCTTGGAGCACAGTCAAGTGAATCATTAAGAAGTGGAAGGCGTATGCTACCACCAAGATCCTGTCCAGATCAGGCCGTCCCTCCAAACTGGATGATCAAGCAAGGAGAAGACTGATCAGAAAGGCCACCAAGAGGCCAATGGCAATTAAATAACTGACTCCAAACAGCAATGGAGTATCAGGAGGAACAAACAGACAGAGATGGAGTCATCAGGAGGAACCTGGATAGGATTCGGGTTTCAGTTGCTACTCCTCTACTCTCAAACCCATCCAGGCGCATCCAAGTGAACCCTACAAAAACTATTTACAAGATTCACCCCTCCATATACAAAGAAAAATTAAGAAAGATATATGGAGAACAGAAAGAAAGAAAGATGGAGGATACATAAAACATGCACACCCACTCACACAAACACACACACACACACTACCAGAAAACAGCCACACTACATACCAACAGAAAGCATACAAACCACACACCAACAAAAAGCACACACATCCGGAGATTCTGAAGGTATGTGGCAAAAGGTTTTGTGGTCTGACAAAACCTTTTGGCCTCAATGCAAAGTGTTATGTTTGACACAAACCCAACACAGCACATTACCCAAAGAACACCATCCCGATGATAAAGCATGATGGTGGCAGCATCATGTTATGGGGACGTTTCTCATCAGTATGGAATGGGGCACTTGTCAGGATAAAAGGGGAAAATGGATGGAACAAAATACAGAAAAATCCAAGAGGAAAACTTGCTGCCCTCTGCAAGAAAGCTGAAATTGAGACGGAAGTTCACCTTTCA
>NW_028224346.1:0-1000 GCF_056783735.1 Eptatretus burgeri
GGCTGGGCCACTCAAGGACTTTCACGTTCTTGTTCTGATGCCATTCCCGTGTTGCTCTGGCTATATGCTTGGGGTCATTGTCCTGTTGGAACATAAATCTTCTTCACAGTCTTCGGTCTTTTGCACTTTTAAGCAGGTTCTCCTCAAGGATTTGGCTCCATTCTTCACCCCCATCTGTCTTTCTGTGAGCAGGATATCTAAAAATGTTATGGACGGATTTGGAATAAACTCGGTGGACAGGATTGGGTGTGTGACTCGGGCAAATTGATTCGATTTTGGTGAAGATTTGGATTCAGACACGAGAATTTTGTTTTTACTTTGAAAGTCATCATCGCTGTTCGTGTCGCTGGATGGCACTTCATTGTGGTCGGGTCGAGGTCGAGGTGTTGACATTTTGTGTGGCTTGAGCTAGGCCATGGGCAGCACCGCCGCTGGCCTAGCTCTGCGAGTGATTCGGGCAACGCCCAGGGCAGACAGTGTGCCCCGCTTGAGGCACCTTCCCCGGGTGCCGCACGGTGATTCACACATTCCGTGCATCTGGTGGAGTCTCATCAATAGCCAGGTTTGCGGAGGAAAAACTGAGGTTGCCGAATCCTGATCATGGAGGTTCGCAAAGCACTCATATCCCAGTTACGTCGGCTTGATACAGCTATCATCGTGGACGGGAAGAGAGCTTGTACTGTCTGTGCGTGCTGACGTCATGAAGAAGATGAAACGATCGCTAAATTCCACAACCCAGAATGAGGCTGAAGGTATGAAGCGGGTGAGGAAAGAAAGCAAATATAATCAAGAAAATTGGGCAAACTGACGGAGGAGTAGGAGAACCTTGTTTGCCAGTTTTGTGGAGAGGCCTGGGTGAGGAATGTGAGGAACAATGATAGAATGTGAGGCCTGTGAGAGGTGGGCTTGTCTTCGCTGTCAGATGATGCCGATTGAAGTATATGATTTGTTTGTGAATGAGTGCAATAGAGCCCATTGGTTTTGCACAGAATGCGAGAAG
>NW_028224347.1:0-1000 GCF_056783735.1 Eptatretus burgeri
TTTTCGCAGACATATTCACAGTTTTTCATGGACATATTCACGGTTTTTTTCACAGACATATTCCATGTTTTTCCCCAGGCGTATTCACAGTTTTTCACGGACATATTCACGTTTTTTCCCAGGTGTAGTCAAAGTTTTTCGCAGACATATTCACGGTTTTTTCACAGACATATTCACAGTTTTTCATGGACATATTCACGTTTTTATTCACAGACATATTCACAGTTTTTCATGGACATATTCACGGTTTTTTTCACCGACATATTCAAAGTTTTTCGTGGACATATTCACGGTTTTTTTCACAGATATATTCAAAGTTTTTCGTGGACATATTCACGGTTTTTTTCACAGACATATTCCATGTTTTTCCCCAGGCGTATTCACAGTTTTTCACGGACATATTCACGTTTTTTTTTCGTAAGCCTGGTGTTGGCGCAGTGGTTAGGGCAGCGGCTTGGGATCCAAAAGGTCCTGAGTTCAAGCCCCGTTGGGCCACTGAATGAATACACCAGGGGGTTGACTCAGCCTGTCATCCTTCCGAGGTCGGCGAAATGAGTACCAGTGTACTGGGCCGGTGTATACCCCGGTTAAAATAGGTGTACCATTTCCCTGTGTTGTAAGAGGCGACCAGGGTTGCGTCAGGAAAGGCATCCGGTGTAAAACATGTGCCAAATCACTATGCGGATCATATGGATGATCTGCTCTGGCGACCCCGAACGGGAGCAGCTGAAAGAAGAAGAAGAAGATTCCATGTTTTTCGTGGACATATTCACGTTTTTTTCCCAGGTGTATTCACAGTTTTTCGCGGACATATTCACGTTTTTTCCCAGGTGTATTCACAGTTTTTCCCAGGCGTATAAACAGTTTTTCATGGACATATTCACGTTTTTTTCCCCAGGTGTATTCAAAGCTTTTCACGGACATATTCACGTTTTTCTTCCCAGGCGTATTCACAGTTTTTCACGGACATATTCACGGTTTTTTTTTTCACAGACATATT
>NW_028224348.1:0-1000 GCF_056783735.1 Eptatretus burgeri
TCCAAAATAAAGATAGTAAAAGAAAAACGGCTATCCTGAAGAGTCGCAGCACGCATGCATGACATTTATTCCCTCTAGACAACGGGTTTGGGCCTAACTACACATATACTTACCGAGATATCTCACCTAAGGGACCTGAATGGTGGTTTGCGAATTTGGTCAACCACAACAATATATATATATATATATATATATATATATATATATATATATATATATATATATATATATATATATATATATATATATATATATATATATATATATATATATATATATATATATAGTGAAACCCAGTGAAACAGCTTGGTCGGGCAAAAAGGGGGCGTGAGCCTCTCTTGATCTGAATTTCCTCCTAAAAGGAATCCACATGCATCGCGCTTGGGGGCTGGGCCACACCGCCCGACGCTCGCCCATTGGATGGAGGAAAAGGGGGCGTGAACCTCCCCTGATCCGATTTCCTCTCCCGTAAAGGCATCCATTTGTACTCACGGCTCGACGCGTTCGGCAACCATCACCGAACAGGCCCTGGACAGCACGACGTTCGGTGTTGACAGGTGGTGTGGTTGATGGTTGTGGAAGGAGAAAGGCGAAGGTGGTGGGGGGTTTGCTGTGGTGGTTTGGTTGTTGGCGGGCATCGTTTGAGAATGGGGGCGAGGCGATGCTTGCCGGGTGGGGTTGTGGAGGTGAAGGTAGTTGCGGTTTGGTGTAGTTGTTCGGGGGCGTTGTTGGTGGTGGCGATTTGGTTGTTGGGGGGTGATTGGTCCAAAATAATGATAGATAAAGAAAAATGGCGAACTCAAAGCGTCGCAGCCCGGATGAATCACACATATTCCCTCTTAACAACGGGTGTGGACTAACTACACATGAACTTATCGATATATCTAACCTGAGGACCTTTCTGGTGTATTGAAAATTTCCACAGCCGTAACAATATATATACTGTATATCAAAAAGAGCCCAGATAAAAAATTAAATAATTCTGGCTGCCAGACCATGC
>NW_028224349.1:0-1000 GCF_056783735.1 Eptatretus burgeri
TTCCTCTTTCAGACTTTCGAATACACGGGTATTGGAGACTGTATTCGGTCTTGCACTTCTGAGACCATTTCTTGGTCTTCGTAAGCTTCTTTTCTGCCATTTCGTAATCAACATCGAGGGCTTGAAGCATCGGTAACTTCGAAGTCGATGTTCCACAGCTGCAGCGCGACTCGTAGAACTCTAGCGGCTGTTAAACACCGCACGGTGGTCGCGACCGCCGGGCTGGTACGAGGCCCAGCTGCATGCAGTGAGCGTATCGCATGCATATACACTGTGCATACATACCGCATGCACTGTATTGCACACATACCGCATGCACTAAATCTCAGTGCATGATCGCATAAGCGAGATCCAGACCCAATGTTTCGCTGCTCCTCATTTGAATTTGCAATTTTTTACGTACAATTTGGTAGCAGCGAACGTTATGGAGTTACCACATGCTATACGTAGCAGACGATGCTTTTCATTCAATTCTCATACTAGTACATTCTGATTAGTGAACAGTGCAAAATATCAAAATTTCGGGAGGATAAGGATAGTGATCGTAAGGGCGGGAGTTTGGGTGAATTTTCGGAAGCCTCCCGATGAAATCGGGAGGGTTGGCATTGCTGCTGATGGAGTACTCTTCTCCCCTCTGGGCTGGTGCTCCCACCTCACACCTTTCTCAGGTTCCTGCTGTGGAAACAAATGAATTTTGAATAATTGGTACCTCCCACAATGAAGTGGAGTCTTTGGGTCTCTCACCACAAGCAGGTTGGTAGTCTTTCTGTCTTCTACCATCTCCTCTCTTGGTCTACATGGGGTGCCACCAAGGCTGATCAATCTGATGTCTGAACTATGCTCTGGTACAGAGAGTGCTGTGAGATGTGGTGATACCATCTCTGACTTATTTCCAGTTGTTACTGGAGTTCGTCGGGGGTGTGTACTGGCCCCCACACTTTTCAGCGCTTGTGTGGACTGGGTTCTGGGGAGGATGTTGGAGAGATCAAGCTGCGGTGTA
>NW_028224350.1:0-1000 GCF_056783735.1 Eptatretus burgeri
ACGTGGGCGGATTTTGACCAAACTCGGGTGGTAGGTACATCTTATGACCTCATGCTTTGGAAATTGTGATGGTTGCTAGGGACGCTTTGGTTCCCTAGCAACAACCGAAAAACCTTCAAAGTCGGTCCCGTTCACGCGAAATCAATTCCGAAAGCCATTATCCCACGTAGGGTTATGAAATTTGGCACAAATGATCTACAGGTGATGCTCTATCAAATATATTCCGGTTTTTGTGATATATGGAATACCTTACCCGCAGCGCCCCCTACAATTAGGGTATGCGCGAAAATTGGCCAAAATTGAAGGCCCCTAAGCGACCAGGTGAGTGCATCGATACGAATGAAACTTTGCAGCTTCATGGTACTCAATGAGTACTACAACTTTGCCTCAAGACATATTTACCCATTTTGCTTAGGTCAGGGGTCAAAGGTCAATTAGTGCAAAAATCGATAATATGCGAGAGCTGGAGGTGCCTTCGCGCCAAATGCTACTCCTCCTAGGGTTATGGTCGGATGGTCATGAAAATTCACACTAATCGTCTGGAATACATTGTGCACAAACAATCGAGCCGGATTTTCGATTTAGATCTTTGTTCACCCACAGCACCCCCTCGAACTTTGGGGATTTCCGATTTCAAACCGCATTTTTGGTACTTTTCATTCAAATGGATACCGAGTAGTTATCAGTAGATGGAACTGGATGAGATTTGATATGCATAATCTTAAGGTGATTCCCTCTCCGCTATATGACATCCATTTTTCTCTATATCTTATAGTTTCCATGCTCGGCGACCCATCGCCGCCTCCCGGCTTGTCTGTCTGTTTGTTTGTATGTCAATCGCCTAAACGTCACAATTTTAAGCCAAGCTACACAAAACTTCAGCAGATGGTAAAGCTGGTCATCAGCAAGAAGCCTATTGATTTTGAGGTCAAAAGGTCAACAACTTTGTCGAATTTCTAAAATCCTCAATTTTCATCCGATTGACTTGAAATTTGAAGAG
>NW_028224351.1:0-1000 GCF_056783735.1 Eptatretus burgeri
ATAACACATTAAATGTGTGTTTCCCAATCACACTGTTCATATTTCAACAACACATTAAATGTGTGTTTCCCAATCACACTGTTCATATTTTAATAACACATTAAATGTGTGTTTCCCAATCACACTGTTCATATTTTAATATCACATTAAATGTGTGTTTCCCAATCACACTGTTCATATTTTAATAACACATTAAATGTGTGTTTCCCAATCACACTGTTCATATTTTAATAACACATTAAATGTGTGTTTCCCAATCACACTGTTCATATTTTAATAACACATTAAATGTGTGTTTCCCAATCACACTGTTCATATTTTAATAACACATTAAATGTGTTTCCCAATCACACTGTTCATATTTTAATAACACATTAAATGTGTGTTTCCCAATCACACTGTTCATATTTTAATATCACATTAAATGTGTTTCCCAATCACGCTGTTCATATTTTAATAACACATTAAATGTGTGTTTCCCAATCACACTGTTCATATTTTAATAACACAATAAATGTGTGTTTCCCAATCACACTGTTCATATTTTAATAACACATTAAATGTGTTTCCCAATCATGCTGTTCATATTTTAATAACACATTAAATGTGTTTCCCAATCACACTGTTCATATTTTAATAACACATTAAATGTGGGTTTCCAATCACGTTGTTCATATTTTAATATCGCATTAAATGTGTGTTTTCCCAATCACACTGTTCATATTTTAACAACACATTAAATGTGTTTCCCAATCACACTGTTCATATTTTAATAACACATTAAAAGTGTGTTTCCCAATCACGCTGTTCATATTTTAATAACACATTAAATGTGTGTTTCCCAATCACACTGTTCATATTTTAATAACACATTAAATGTGTGTTTCCCAATCACACTGTTCATATTTTAATAACACATTAAATGTGTGTTTCCCAATCACACTGTTCATATTTTAATAACACATTAAATGTGTGTTTCCAATCACGTTGTTCATATTTT
>NW_028224352.1:0-1000 GCF_056783735.1 Eptatretus burgeri
CTGCCCTAATGACCCCCTTTGCTGGTGGTATCTGCACATGCCACTGAGCATTCTGTGGTGGATTACGTCATTTCAAAAGTCCCTAATTACAGGAAAGTCAGTCGGTTAAATTACTGGGTGTTGTAATTAGCAAAGACTTCAAGTCGGCTCATCACATAAACTTCATTACCTCAAAGGTTTCAAGAAAGTTGCACATGCTTCGATCATTGAAGAGGTTCCATATTCTTATAGGAGTTCTGATTATGGTGTATACATCTTACATCAGACCAATGTTGGAGTATTGTTGTACAGTATGGCACTCCTCCCTGATACACCACCAGAGGGGCTGGCAGCACGGCCTAAAAGGTACGCATACTTGTCTCTAAGCTATCTAGCCTGGTTTTGAATCTCAATCCAGCTATAAACTGTCATCCTGTTTCATGGGCAGGGTGATTAATCAATGTGTGTGCCATTCCTCAGATGGATGTTAAACAGACGTCCTGTCTGCCGACATAAGTTGGTAGATGTTAAAGATCCCACCATGCCCTTTATGAAGAGTGGGCGAGGTATTGTCGGCACCATGGCCAAATTCCAAATTCCTGCCCTAACCAGAAAAGGACATTGCATCCGCAGCACAGCCACGCTCTCAGCCAATGATGCAGCCTTCTGCTGCATTCAAAAGAAGCCAACACCAGATAGCTATGATTGACATGTTTGAAACACGTGCACTGATGATTATCGTTGCTTCTAGTTATGAATCCTTTCATCATGCCCTGAGCCCCTGTCAGCTGAACTCTCTACAAGAACGGCGTGAACAATTTATTTTTTTTAACTTTAGAGTTCATTTCCAGACTGGTTATTTGAAAAACAATCATTACGCAAACAACTGTGTCTTAGAGGTAGATTCTGTGAAATTAAATGTAGAACTGAACACAACCGTATCAAGCAAGTGCAATGCCCTATATTATCAAACTGTTGAATGAGGAAACAAATGCTCTTTTACTTTGATTCAAATGCTGTT
>NW_028224353.1:0-1000 GCF_056783735.1 Eptatretus burgeri
AGGTCAAATTTTCAAAGTTGTGGGAATCGAACCGTGTTTTTGACCTTCTTCGACGAACTAACTCCATTAAGCGAAAGCACGTATCCTGTTTCCTTATTTTAATGTCCACACCATTGTTTTGTGACCTTTAAAGGTTATGCAAAGGTCAAATTTTGAAAGTTGTTGAACGAAACCGGGTTTTCGACATTTTGCAGCTCATAACCTGTCACTCGTACCACATCATGTTGATCATTTTTATAACTTGGTCAAACATTATCACATTGTCTCATCCTTGACTTCTGAAACAATCTACATCGTCAAATACCGCTCGTGAACCATCGTCGTCTTCAGACTTGTTTTTGTTAATTCGGTCACAATCCAAAAAAAGTATGTCAAAAACGCAAAACAAATATCAGGTGCAAAACACCAGTGCAGGTCCACTAATATGATGCAAGAACATCTTGGAAGGCAAAGTGGTCTTTGAGATTCACATTGGCAAAATTGAGCAATGACAAAAAAATGCATTATATATTCAGACTCATGGGTACCATTAAAATTGGAGTCTCTAATTGTAGAAACAAACCAGAAAACAGCTCTAAGTTCCCCCCTATAGGCTTAAAAAACATTGCATAACAGGAGGATTCCAATCAGGAAAGAGGTTAAAGTTGTGTAGCGCCTCATTTGATTGCTGAGAGAACCAGCTAAGCTCACCTGCAATCCCGCTTGTGCTTCACGGTTCTTAATCCACGCCTTCCCCTGGCCTTGGGGGTCGATTAACAGTGGGAATCGTGCTGCTTGAGTCACAATGACTCCATTTTGTATTGAAAGCTCATCCATTGGCAGGCCTTGCACGGCCCACTCTGCTGTTGTGGGTCCATCAGTGAGCAGAACATCAGGCGAAAGGCCCGATGTGTAAGGAACACATCTGGTTGTCAATTGTTGTTGCCACTGTTTCAAAAGAAGGCAGCGGAACTCTTGATTAAAAGGCCCCGCATAGGAGAGGAAGGCTGTTGCCAGGAGG
>NW_028224354.1:0-1000 GCF_056783735.1 Eptatretus burgeri
AACATGATAGGAATCTGGACAGATTCTTGAGCATTGCTAGAAAATATAATCTGACTCTCAACTACGAGAAATGCGTATTCTCGGCAAGGTCAATTGACCTTCTCGGCTACACAATAGCCGACGGCACAATTAAGCCTGATCCTGAACGATTGCGCCCACTTCGTGAGCTACCCCCACCTCAGGACCTGCAGGCAATGCGCCGGGTGATCGGCATGTTCGCTTACTTTGCAAGATGGATTTCGCAATACTCCGAGAAAATACATCCCCTAGTGCATTGCAAAAACTTTCCACCAGATGCCGCTGTTGTAAGAGCTTTCCACAACCTCAAGGATGATATCAGTAAGTCCGTGGTTTTATCGATCGACAGCTCGGTGCCCTTCGTGGTGGAAACCGACGCTTCAGATCACGCCATAGCTGCTACACTTAATCAGTCTGGGCGGCCGGTCGCGTTCTTCTCGAGAACTCTCTCTAGAAGCGAGCAGAGAACTCAGCGATAGAGAAGGAAGCGTACGCCATCGTCGAAGCGCTGCGGAAATGGAGACATTATTTACTGGGAAACCACTTCACGCTCATTACGGACCAACGATCCGTGGCATTCATGTTTGATGGGAAAAATAACGGGAAAATTAAGAATGAAAAAATTATGAGATGGCGGATAGACCTAGCTTGCTACAGTTACGACATTGTTTACCGGCCCGGGAAGGAAAACCCTGCTGCAGATACCTTCTCTCGGGTCTACAGTTCGGCAACAATCAGTCAAGCTTTGCAAGACCTACAAGTGTCTCTCTGCCACCCAGGGGTAACCAGAATGGCACATTTCGTGCGCAGACAAAACCTTCCCTATTCTGTTGAAGATATTAAACAAATGAATGCTTCATGCCCTGTTTGTGCTGAACTAAAACCCAGATTCTTTGGCGCGGCATCTGGCAGACTGATCAAGGCCACTTCCCCCTTCGAGAGACTAAACATCGACTTCAAAGGGCCCCTGCCGACCGAGACA
>NW_028224355.1:0-1000 GCF_056783735.1 Eptatretus burgeri
GCTCACTCGTCGGCCAACTGACTGCTCATGTATCATTAACGGCCTGAAATGTACAGCACCATGCAAGTTGCACATTTGCTTCAACCTGGCCAGTGATGATGAGTCAGAGCATGACCAGCAGGACTCAGACAGTGATGACAAATGAAAGGATACCGACATCAGTATGCAAGTAATTTTCCGAAATGTGAAGAATAGCATTAAAGCTCGTGCGTGCCCTATATCTGCATGTTAAATAAGTTAAAAATAAATATTTTTGTCTGATGCCAGGTAAATAAAATTGTGAGAAAAATCCAAATTGACATTTTCTCATTTATTTTGGAATCCAATAGACGAATATTTACAAAAGTTATACTGGTGTGTGCCAAGTTTTATACTGAACATATCTTGTTAAGGGTTGTGTATGCTTCAGATCAGCCATTGTAAACTTAGTAAATTTTCAGAAATATGATCAAATGAGGCAGCCATTTTCCAAGATGGCTGCCAAAAAGGAGCTCAGCTTTCTTTTGAGATGTCTATCATATTTTTTTTTTATTCACTACAGATAACCGAACTGGAAAATAGTGACTTTTAGTCCCCCTTTCTGGGAATAAACTTCAAAATATCGATGGCTGGCTCATGGACTACAGAGGAAGCCACCTGAAAAATAAATCAATCTAAAGGCCCAGTCACACCTTGACGTTTTAGCCAGCAATGGCAACTTATCAAAATGTATGTAAAACACTGGCTTACGCTGAACTTTTGACCTTTTTTTTTAAAGATTCGGATTTATTCATAACGTGTTGGTCGTATGCATAACATATTAGTAACGGACACAACGTTTCGTTGTCTTATCGATAACTTATACCAACGAATGCTTAGCCTGTTGTCGGCGTTCACAACCTATGCCCAACGATTGTCTAACTTATGCATAGTGCGCTGCACGTATCGCCGACGATGACGTGACGTAGCTTATTAAAAGGCTGCCGCACAATGATTCAAATCGTAACCGCCGGAGAAATGG
>NW_028224356.1:0-1000 GCF_056783735.1 Eptatretus burgeri
GAGCACGCGGTTCGTGCTGTGCAACGCACGAGACCGCCACGTGCTCGCTTGCGAGAGTGAAGTCCCGGTCCGGAAACGCCAGCGGTGGATTTGCCGATCCCGCGGACGGACAAAGTTTAGGCAGGATACGGATTTGGACCGGACGGGTTCTCCACGCGATCGTGTGTGTTCAGCTCCAACGGGCAAAGCACATGTGTTCGCGTGGGGAACCCCTCGAGATGTGGGGCTTGTTTTTTTTTTATGCGCACGGTGACGTCATGGCTGCACGTGGGGTTGGAATCCGGCAGGAGGGGTATCCCTGCCGAATGGTACCGTCCAAGGAGGGACGAGGAACACGTGCAGCTGCATGACGTCACGGGCAGGTGCAAAGTGCGCGAGTTGCCGCGCTGGTGATGCGCATGGAAAAAAAAAGGGAAAAAGCAAGCCTCACTTTCGGGTACACAGGATTCCTGGGCAAGGGGTGGAAGACCCCCTTACCCGGGGCACAGGATGGAAACTAGTTAGGGGGAAGGGCTAGCTTAGTTAGACCGACTTCATGGGGCAGGGGTAAGTCCTCATGGAGTCCGTGGAATGGATTAGTTAGAGGGATTTAGTGAGCTTTAGGTTGGGAAATAAAAGTTATTTTGGAGACAGAGACAGACTTTGGATGTGTAGAGGGGACGTAGTTTAGCTACGTAGTGTTAAAAGGAACGTGCTATAGTTTAAGGGACGACGTGGGAGCACGAGTTAGTTAGGGGATGCAGTTAGGAGGATGGCAGAGTTCAGTGGTGTGTGTGTGTTGAAGAGTTGGTGAGTGAAGTGGAAGCATGTGCTTGGTGAGTGAGTGAGGCCAGCGGGTCTGTGTGTATGGAGTGAATGGGGAATGCATGGTGCGATGAGTGATTGGGGGGAGGAGTGACTCCCGCCCAAGGGACCCCGGGGTCAGTATAAAGTGAGTTAGGGGGTTAGTCAAATTGAAAAATGGAGGTCGTTTTGTTGTTGGTGGGAAAGTAGGCTCGAA
>NW_028224357.1:0-1000 GCF_056783735.1 Eptatretus burgeri
GGTCTGCCAGGATTCCTTTGTGGACGTTAAAAGATCCCATGGTGTCATTTGAAAAGAGTTCAGTGGGCGAGTTATAATAGGCACCTTGAACAAATTGCAAATTCCTGCCCAAATTGGCTCCAGTTGAACATCAGCCGGTTCATGGCCTGGTCATCTGGTTCATAAAAAGCTCGGGCCACACTCACTCCCACAGCTGACGCCACAAGAAGTTGGGTTTAATTTGAGCCATAGTTGTGTTGCAGGAAGATGTTATGATTTCATCGTGTGACACTTAATGACCAGGTGATGCATCTTTTACTCTCCCTAGGAGCCTCGACCTGGTTTCCATGGTCCTCTGGCGAAAAACCTCGTGACTGGAAGGGATGAGCCGACGTTTCCAACATGGAAACGTGCCCTGCGAGTTTACCTTATCTCTGTGCCATTTGTCATTGCCTCTCTTGGTCTTGCCACCATTGTTATGTTTGCTTACTTTTGGCTGGAGGAGTGGGCCCTGGACTTCCGTCTTGCAGAACCTCCTGCTCCTCTCGCCTTCTTGTCCCTTTATTTACCTAGTGCCATCTACGTTGTGGTCATCGAAGTACTGAATCGGGTTTATCGTATCCTTGCAGAGGTTCTCACTGAATGGGGTATGTTGGTGCGTTGCAAAGTACATTGGGTGCGTTTTCTTATTTTCATGGAGGGAGAAAGGAAAATCCACAAAAGTGGCAGATACTCATAACTAGAATGCCACGAGGAAGAGTACATTTCTCCACTAGCCTGAACATTTTACATTTTGTATCCCACTGATAGGCCGTATCTGCATCCGGACCTGAACCAAAATCTCATCGGCTTGTCCTTGTCACCTACACAACTCATCCATCAATAATGCGTCCACAACTTTGTGAGACATTGTGCTAGATATAGATTTTGGCCCTGTTTCTCATTGGTGAAGAATCACTTTTAAATTCTTCTGTTTGGATCCAGATCTTCACTAAAATCTAATCAATTTGTCCTTTTCACA
>NW_028224358.1:0-1000 GCF_056783735.1 Eptatretus burgeri
GGTTAAAATGATGTTTTGTTTAATAGGAACGGCTTTCAACTTCTCTGCTGCGTACACATCTGCGTACACATGGTCATGTGATAAATTATTGCCTCAGCTTGTATTTTAATATTGCTAGGCTGAATGCACACTTGCACGACCTGAAGGATAGCCCGGTGGTCTCGTTGGTTGCTTTGGGTTAAAAAAAAATTGTCAGGGTTAGAATTTCACATGTTGGATTGAATTCCATGTTCCTGTACCAATAGCCATGCCTTTTATCTTGTATTGTACAAATTTATTCTTGGCACTTGAGCACCATCTATGCAGTTGCATTCGGGTTGGCCGATTTGGTATTCCCATCTGAGCACACAGTTCTTGTTCGCTGAGATTCCAGTTCCGAATTGGATCGACCCATTATTTTGTTCTATCGCCACCAAAGGCATGTGCGTTTATAGCCTTAGGTTACTCTTTAAATATAATAGAGCAATATAAATATATATATTTAACTGACCCTTTGCAGTTTGCCTTTGTTCTTTATTGTGGGTGTCCGGTTGTTTTGACTTTAGCGATTGTAAATTGAGTCGAGGAAAAGCACCTTGCATTTCATGGTTGACCTGTGTTTTCACAGCTGGCCTTTGAGGCAATGGGTCTGATGTCGATCATGACAAACTGTGCCCTTGTTGCAATGTCTCCTGATGTCCACGAATTGTTTGGACAGACGGATGTGTCTGTCAACTACGTCATGGCATTTGTCTCTCTTGAGGTGAGGCCGACACCTGCGAGCTTATTTATTTATGGCTTGGATGTGTTTTCAGAAAGTTATTTGATTATGAAAATGGCCATCTACATGTCTTGAATTCAAGAAAAAGGGGATATATGAAGGGTGACCAGTTTTGGTAGGTTGGGGAGGGAGTGTTACTAAATTTTGAAAATGAGGGTATCAGAGTAGGATAGGAGGTAGGGGAAGAAGAATGAAAGAGAACTTAGAGGAGAGAAGTGAAAGTTTTATGGAACTTGTGAA
>NW_028224359.1:0-1000 GCF_056783735.1 Eptatretus burgeri
TCGCGCATTACGTTCATCCAAGCCCATCCCTCGGACCACTGCAGTTCGAGCAGAGAGTGGTAGGCTCTTGACAGAGGAGTCTGAAGTGAAGGCCCGCTGGGCCGGTTACTTTGAGTGGTTGTACCAGGCTGATCCCCCAGCTGTCGAGTTGGACATCAAGGGTGTTACAATCCCTGTTGCTGACCCTCGAATCAACAAGTGGTCCACCTTCGCTTGTGGAAACACGGGCTGCGGTGAACCAGTTGAAACGGGGCAAAGCTCCAGGGATCTGTGGCATCAATGCCGAACTTCTCAAGGCTGGTGGAAATGCTGCACTCGTGTCGTTGCATGCAGTTTTGTGCTCTGCCTGGAACACAGGCATCATCCCAACTGACTGGAAGAGGGGCCTTGTTGTCCCTCTCTGGAAAGGGAAGGGTGATCGCCAAGACTGCAACAACTACCGAGGGGTGACGCTGCTCTCAGTGCCGGGCAAGGTCTTTGCTCGGATAATTCTTGATAGAGTTCGCCACCATCTGCTTGAGCACCAGCGTCCAGAGCAGTCAGGCTTTACACCAAAGAGGTCAACGATTGACCGTATCCTTGCTCTTCGTGTCCTCACCGAATGCAGACGAGATGTTTCGGCAGGGGCTGCTTGCAGCCTATGTTGATCTCTGTAAAGCGTTCGATTCAGTGAATCGGGATGTCCTCTGCAGGATTCTTGGTCTTCGTGGGGTGCCACCAAAACTGATCGATCTGATGTCTGAACTCTACTCTGGTACTGAGAGTGCTGTGAAGTGTGGTGGTACCATCTCTGACTTATTTCCAGTTGTTACTGGAGTTCGTCAGGGATGTGTACTTGCCCCCACACTTTTCAGCACTTGTATGGACTGGATTTTAGGGAGGATGTCGGAGAGATAAAATTGCGGTGCATCATTTGGGAATGTCAAGATCTCGGACCTTGATTTTGCTGATGATGCAGTCATCTTTGCAGAGACTTTAGACATCCTTTTGGGGGCCCTCG
>NW_028224360.1:0-1000 GCF_056783735.1 Eptatretus burgeri
ATTTTTCCGAACAGATGGATTGGGCGAAGAGGTAGTGTTAAATTCCCTGTGCGTTCCCCAGACCTCACTCCAATGGACTTCTTTTTATGGGGATATCTCAAAGATAAGGTTTACGGCTCAAAACCAGCAACAGTCGATGAGCTGAAAGAGGAAATTGAAAGACAATGTCTTGCAGTTCCAAATTAAATAATTCGTAACGCTGTTGAATCCATTAATCCGCGTAATCGGCTGTGTTTGGAACATGATGTTCGTCAGTTTGAACATTTGTAAACATGCTTTTCTTCATTTATACATTTAACCATTAATCTTGTTTCTAATTCAATAAACAACGCATTTATTATCATTTAAAGAGTGAGTACATTTTTTTTGGGACATCCTGTATACAGTATATAGTCAAAGCCAAAAATATTGGCCCCCTTGTACTTTTTTTCAAATAGTGCACCATTTTTTCCAGAAAATTGTTGAAATTCTAAAATATTTTGGTATCCACATGTGTATTTCTTTGGTTTGCAGTGGAACAAAAAAAAACCTGAAATAATTCCAAAATCTTCGCTTTTTCCACAGAAAAGTCCTGAAATGGCACAGACAATGTTATTGACACCTTTTAGGAGTTGTTGGAAATACCTACATTTGAAGCAGGTGATTCTCCTTTACTTTGGAATTAAACTCACCTGCCGTGAGTTGCAAGTGCCTGAAGTATAAAAATCACATTCATCCAGTTTGAATCGAGAAAAGGAGTCATTCTACTGTTTTGTGTCACTGTGTGTACCGCATTGAGCATGGAGAAAAGAAAGAAAACCAGAGAATTGGCTGAGGAGGTCAGACACATGATTGTGGCCAAGCATGCACAATCTCAAGGTGACAAGTCCATCTCCAGAGACCTTTATGTTCCTGTGTTCATCATACGCAATGTTATCAGGACGTTTAAGGCTCATGGCAGTACAGCCAACCTCCCTAAACATGGCCGCAAGAGAAAGCTTGATCGAAGATTGCAGCGAAG
>NW_028224361.1:0-1000 GCF_056783735.1 Eptatretus burgeri
TTGCTGTGCCCAAGACTAGAGGCTCCATTTTCAATGGAGGAATTATCGATTGCCCTGCATAGCCTGTCGCTGAATAAGTGTCCTGGAGTGGATGGCTTATCTTGCGAATTTTATAACAAAGTATGGGACTTGATCGGACTGGACTACCTAAGTGTAGCACAGGAAGCATGTACTGCAGACCAAATACCACTTTCTTGGCAGCGAGCAACCTTGGCTCCGGTTCCGAAGGAGGGTGACTTGAGAGACTTGAAGAACTATCGGCCAGTGTCTTTGTCTTGTGTGGACTATAAAATTATGGCAAAAATGTTGTTGAACCGTCTGGGACCGGTGTTGTCCAAACTAGTGAACCCTGACCAATCATATGCCATCTCTGGAAGAACAATACATGACAACATATTTCTGGTCAGAGACTTAATACAGTATGTGGAAAAAACAGACTAAAGTTGGATTCCTTTCCTTGGATCAAGAGAAAGCTTTTGACCAAATGAACCACGATTACCTCTTTGAGACCCTGCTAACTTTTGGCCTGGGGAGGAGATTTGTCGGCATGATCCAGACATTGTACACATCAGCAGAATGCCTAATTAAAGTCAATGGTCACTTGCTCGCCCCTTTTTCATCCGAAAGAGGAATAAGACAAGGATGTCCCTTGTCCGGCCAACTCTATTCCCTATGCATTGAACCCTTCCTTTGCTTGATGAGGAGAAGGCTGACTGGCATTGTGGTGCCAAACAACAGGGCCTCCCTCATACTTTCTGCATATGCAGATGACATCCTTGTCTTTGCAAGCAGTGCAAGGGATATGCAAGCTGTCTACGATTGCCAGCAGGTATACTCAGCAGCATCATCTGCTACAATCAATTGGAGAAAAAGCTCTGGGCTTCTAATTGGACCAATACAGATCACAGAGTTCCCAACACTTTTTCAGGAACTGACATTGAGTTAAAATGACCTGAAATACTTGGGGGTACATCTATCAACTTCAAATAGGTCTCACCAA
>NW_028224362.1:0-1000 GCF_056783735.1 Eptatretus burgeri
TGCGAGGGTCCAATTAAGACTCTGGGTTTCTATTCATTTTGTGTGTGTGTCTGCTTGTGGGCCCGTCTTGTAAGTAGATCTGAATAAGTGTTTTTGCTCATTGTAAATATTCCTTCTTGCATATTCGCATTGTCTTGCCTTTGTGTTTTTATTGCAAATAAACATTTGTAGAGATATTCCCACTCCTTTTCTGCCCCTTCTTGAATTGGTCCAGCATGGTTCGGATCTGAGTTTCGGCGGGGTTTTATCCCCGATAATCCGTTCATTCCAGCCGGCACGGCTTTGGCAGTTTCCGCTTGGCTGCATCCGAACTGGAGTTGGTAGTCGGTAGTTGGAACTCTATGCAGTCGGAAGAGTGACCCGGTTCGAGCAAGACGTGCCGAGGGCGTGGTTTCCCCGGTAGTCTAAATCGCGTAGTTAATTAGGTAAATTGGTTATAGACAAATAGACCTTACGCCACGCGGTTTAGATATTGGCGACCACGGTCGGTTAAACGACCCACCAGCTCACGGAGTTATCCGAGCGACGGCCTACAATTCCGGGGAGTTTGGTGGGAGACGACTCAAGCTTTCCCCACATACTGGTCATTCTCCCCACCGACCCCCAGCCCACAACAATATATACACACCTATATATCTATATATATATATATATATATATATATATATATATATATATATATATATATATATATATACACATATATATGTATGTGTATATGTATATATATATATATATATATATATATATATATATATATATATATACACATATCTATCTATGTGTATATGTATATATATATATATATATATATATATATATATATATATATATATATATATATATATATATATATGTATGTATGTATATGTATGTATGTATATATACACATATATATATATGTATATATATATATATGTATGTATATATATGTATGTATATATATATATATATATGTATGTATATATATGTATGTATATATATATGTATGTATATATAA
>NW_028224363.1:0-1000 GCF_056783735.1 Eptatretus burgeri
AGCCACAAACGCCCTCCGCTGGAGACTCCGTCCAAGGGAGGGAGTGCCCCACCCACCGCACGCCTGTCCAATCGGGAGCGGACGAGGAGTCACATGGGGCCTCCAGTCCAATGGGAGGGTGAGTGGGGAGTAGAGAAGCGTTCGTTGAGCGGGAGGGGGCCGATATAAGGTGTGTTCTGAGGAGATTTCGTCATCGTTCGTTTCCTACTTGTCTTCTCCCGCTTCTTCTCTGCCTGGCTCATCACCTTGGCTTCTGCAACGACCTCGTTCTGGCTCCAGAGCTTCGTGTGGTCGCCTTCTGCCTGGCTGGTACGGCGACACCAGTCTCAAGACCAGGGGACGTCCAGCTGCGCGCTCGTGGCCTGGCAGCCAGCTTCCCTGACCCTCAGCCCGACTGCCCTCTGGGCTGGAGGTCCCATTAAAGACCCAGGGGGTCCATTTCTGTCTGTGCGTGTGTCTGTTTGTGGTGCCAGTCTGTTAAGTAGTGAATTGTATAAGTGTTTTTGCCTGTACATACGTGCATTGCTTGATAGTCGGTATTAATCTGCTCTTATGTGCTTCCCTCATTCCCTGCCTATTATAATAAATACCCCCAATTGTTTAATTGTACTCAGCTCGTTGTGTCATTTCTCCATTGACTGGGTGTGTCGTGCGTGTGGGAAAGTGAGCAACCATTGCCGCTGTAACGGAGTAACAGGATAATCGGGCCGGTGGAATTCGGCGATTATAAAACCGCTCGGCATCGCACACGGAACGGGCTCGCTTAAGCGGCTCGCTTCCGTACGAGTTCCGCCGAGGGTAAAGTACCCCAGTAGCTGGATCACGTGGGTACTTAGGTTAGTTGAAGTTGGCAATTAACCCTACCCCACGTGATCTACCCATTGGCGTATTTCGGTCCAAAATAACCAGGACCCGCCGACCTCGGACTTCTCCGGGCCAGCGATCTGTAATTCTGGGCGATCGAGCCGAGACGGCCCCACTGCTCCATCGAGAATCGTGC
>NW_028224364.1:0-1000 GCF_056783735.1 Eptatretus burgeri
GTGCCTGTTATTGCAAGCACAAGGAATATAGGTTTGGATCCCAAAAAGACAGGGAAGCCTACTGTCTATAAACAGCAGGCTGCAATTAATCAGCAAACTACAAAAGGCATTTTTATCATCCTGATTTGGCAAAGAACCTCAACAGAGAAAGGCAACCATATTCTATGGAAGTCTTGTGAATCCGTGTCCCAAAAGAACAACATCGGGTGTCATAACTATCACCGATTTTGCAGTGAACAATAAGTTGCGAGATGGGGCTCACAGAAAACGTGACATCAATAGACAGTTTGTGGTGAAAAGGGATGTTGGGAAATAGAAAGGTGTGTCCTTTGTGATCACAGCTGTTGAGTTAAATCATCCAGCAAGACATGTGGATGTTATCGTCATTATTGAACAAACCAAGAACAGTAAGATCTCTATTTTTGGCTCGGTGCGGTGTTAACCAATTGGAGTGCACATGTTGGACATGAATATTAATGTTTCTATTTTTAGATTTTTCGGCATGACTGCAACAGACACCATCGAATTAACCTGTGCTTGAGTGCACACAGGCAAAATCCGATTGCATGGCACTGTCACCCCAGGATTTCCAACATGATTTGCAGATTGCAAACAGGCTGTCAGGCTTTTCAAGTCAATGCAAATCTGTTGCCTTTATGGGTGCAATTTGCTGTAAGCTCAAACTGGAGAAAAAGAATGCCACATCTCTGTTGATGTTAAGTATATTTGATCATTTGTTTACAATGAGAGTGATTATCAGGATTTTAAAATTATCATCATCAACATTGGATACATTTGTCTCACGTGGACTGATAAGTAAATTAGATACCTGAGATTTGATTCAGGTTGTCCCATGCTTTCCCGTGAATGTTCTACTAAAACCAAGGCTCATATGATGAATTCTTGCAATTAAATGACGTCATCTAAAATGTGCATGGAGGAAGTGATTGTTTGGTTGAAGAGTTCCATGTTTACTAATACAGCACAGCAATAAAGAAGC
>NW_028224365.1:0-1000 GCF_056783735.1 Eptatretus burgeri
GGGGCCTCTATACCCCCCAAGCTCGGCGTGCACCCGTCCACAGCACTCGTCCCCTCGACCTCGCAAAGCACGACCGAACCCACCTGGTCGTGACTCGCCTCAAGGGGGCATACTCCCTCCCCTCGTTCCTGGAGGAGGCCATCCGACTGCTCGCACCGGGTCTCTACCCAGTCCGCGAGTTCACCCCCATTATCCTCCACTACCTCCGTGTGTGTGTGTGTGCGTCACTTACCCCGTCTTCATCGTGTAGTCTTCCCTCTATCGTTCCCATCTCCCGTGTCTCTGCCAACTCAGTCACCTCTTCACCCTTTACCTCCCTTGTCTCAACTATTATTTCCGTCTCTTCCCTTATCTCCCTCGTGCACGTCTCCGTCACCCCAATTAGTTTGTCCCTCTCGGTTACCGTCACTTTTTCCGTCACGACCCTCGCCCAACACGTCCCCCGAATTATTTTTTCCTTACCCGCCTCCACCGCGGGCCCGACAGCCGTTGCACTCCCTCCCAGCTCGTTCGCTCCCACGCGTGGAGTCGCCATTTTAAGCTCCCTGCTAACGGCCTTCATGCCCGCCTGCAGGCTTCGGCCCATGTTCTGCGTCGCACCCCACAGTTCTTTCATTTGCTGTGTATTCGCATCCATCTTTTCGATCATTTGTTGGGGATTTGCATCCATCCTCGCTGTCATTGCCGCCAGCATGGCGCATAGCTGGGCTATGTCGGATGCACTCAGCTGAGCCGTTTCGGCAAGGATCGGGGGGTTTTGGTGGAGAGGGGGAGGGGAGGTGTCATACACCGCGGTTCAGTTGGGCGAGTCCATGTTCCTGCACAACCAACATTTCCTGCACGGGGTTTTCATCCTGGACCATGGATTCTACACATACTACATCCATTTCTAATACCCCCGGCTCCCGCTCGCCTTGAGACGCCATCTTATTTCTCGTAAAGGGTTAATTTAGCTCGCTCGTAATTTGGAGGGAATCGGGGGTCGCTCCTCTCACCCCTG
>NW_028224366.1:0-1000 GCF_056783735.1 Eptatretus burgeri
GGGATTTGTATGGGCTGTGACTGTCGTTGCAAATATATACTTTTTGTTTGGTTCTGGAGGAATGAGAATTTACACTCTATTTTTGCATGTTTTGATGAAAGGAGAAGTGGTTGTTTATGTGTGTGTCTGTGTGTTATAACCATGGCCATCGCTAGATAATTGTGTAAACAGTAAATGGTATGAACCCAACTCTTCTCTTGGACAATATACATATATTTTTGTTTGTTTTTTTGTACACAATGTCAAAGCTCAGACAAGTGATAACACACAGAACATATAACAAAAGGAGCAGGAGACAAGAGGGGTGAGAGAGGGAAGCACAAAACAGTGGGGAACAGACACATTAGGAGATCTGTGGATAGGAGAGAAATGGGGCAGGGTACATGGGTTAAACATGGACACAATAGGGACTTTCAGGAAGGAAAGCAGGGAATTTGAAGGAGGTGGGTTTCGGGTGGATGAATGGGGGTAGAAAAGATCAAGGTTTTGGATGGGGGAAGACATGAGATGGTGGTGAACAGCTGTTTTGAAAACCTTGAGGGAAGAGTGGGTTTGAAGATGGTGTGGGAGTTTGTTCCAGAGGCAGGAAAAAGGAATGAAAGAGTGAAGGTGAGCAGTGATTCTTCGTTTTGGTAGTTTCACCACAACCGGGTTCCTGGCTGGTCGACCTTGAGCGCCCTGCATAAATATGATGGGGGGGGGGGGCGACAGATCACAGACAAAGCTGTGGGAGAGGCTGGCGAGGAGACGGTAGAGGATGGAAAGACCACCTACCTGCTTGCAGTGAGAGAGTGAGAGACCCAAAGACTCAGCTTCATCGCGGGAGATACCAATGATCCTAAATGCCTTGGTTTCTCCAGCGTGAAGCTGAGAAAGGTGCACCAGCCCAGAGGGGAGAGCAGTGCTCCATTTGTATGTGGTCAGGAACTCAGGTGTGCCAAGAAAGGACTTTGCAAGATGAAGGATGCCCAGTTGCCGACTGGCATTGGAGGCCAGCTTG
>NW_028224367.1:0-1000 GCF_056783735.1 Eptatretus burgeri
TTAGACCTGCTTCCAATTGATCCGGAGGTGACAAGATCAGTGGCAGGGGAGGTTGAGGTGACCGGGGAACTGATGCTGCCCATGTTGAGCCTGGTTTCAGTTGGTCCGATAGTGACAGGGCCGATGCCAGGGGAGGTCGGAGTGAGCGGGACACTGATCGGGTGTCGAGTTGAGTCCACTCGTGCTGCCCTCGCATCGCGCACGTACACCGGCGAAGCGATTGCGCCGCTTGCGGCGCCCGACGTCTCGGTGCTCTACCGGGGTCGAACCGCCCTACTCACGGTGTTTGTGGTGCGAGGGGAGGGGCCCGTCCTTTTGGGTCGGGACTGGCTGGCGCACCTCGGGCTGGATCTCCAGTTCGTACCTCCAGGTGTGCCGGTGCTCTCTTCGATGCTTTCGTCGAGACCCGAGGGCGAGGTTCTGGCGGCGGGAGCCGCATCGATGCAACGGGAGCGGCCGTTCGTTGCTGCCTGCAACGGTGGTGTGCGGTGCGGAAGCAGCGGGAGCAGCGGGAGCCGTGCCAGCTCTCGCGATGGGCTCTCGCGCGTCGGCTGCGTTCATGGTGCGAGGTGCGCCTGTGTTGTTCGGGCAGCTTCAACGGGTTGCGGTGAGCCCGTGGCGTTAAAGGAAGTCGCGAGTCACAACATCGAGTCAACAACCAAGAGACGGACTCGTGATGTGGGTTCTGGGTTGCTGTTCATTGCATGTTTGTTTTTCATTGCTCGAGTGATGCGGTTTAACGTTGTTGAAATAAATGCCGACAGTTCATGTGTGGGAGTAGGTTTGGCGGAGATCAATCGATGGGTTTTGCAGTATGGTCAATGTGATGTGGAGGCTTTGGGAGCGGTGGTGGCGAATAAAGAGGTTTTATTAGCCTCCAGTTGCCCCAGGCCACGGGTGGTTGCTTCGTCATGTGCAGGGATTTTGTCGAAAGAACGCGCTGTACAGAAAAATGAGTTTGCAATGGTTCAAATGATGTTCTTATTGATTTATGACGAGC
>NW_028224368.1:0-1000 GCF_056783735.1 Eptatretus burgeri
CGCAAGGCAAAGAGAGAGGTGGCAAAGGCCAAGGAAAAGGCATATGGCGAGCTGTATGAGAAGTTGGATACAAAAGAAGGGGAAAAGGATTTGTACCGATTGGCAAGACAGAGAGACTGAGCTGGGAAGGATGTGCTGCAGGTTGGGGTGAGAAAGGACGCAAATGGGAATGTGCTGACAAGTGAGGAGAGTGTGTTGAGAAGGTGGATGGAGTACTTTGAGGAGCTGATGAATGAAGAAAATGAGAGAGAGAGAGAGAGAGAGAGAGAGAGAGAGAGAGAGAGAGAGAGAGAGAGAGAGAGAGAGAGAGAGAGAGAGAGAGAGAGAGAGATATAGATATAGATATAGATATAGATATAGATATAGATATAGATATAGATATAGATATAGATATAGATATAGATATAGATATAGATATAGATATAGATATAGATATAGATATAGATATATATATATATATATAGAAAAGGTGGAGATAGTGAATCAGGAAGTGGAGTGGATCAGTGAGGATGAAGTGAGGACTGCTATGAAGAGTGGAAAGGCGGTTGGCCCAGATGATATACCAGTGGAGGCATGGAAGTGTGAAGGAGAGATGGCAGTGGGGTTTTTAACCAGATTGTTCAATAAAATCTTGGAAAGTGAGAGGATGCCGGAGGAGTGGAAATTAAATGTACTGGCTCCGATTTTCAAGAACAAGGGTGATGTGCAGATCTGTGGTAATTACAGAGGGATAAAGTTGTTAAGCCACACCATGAAGTTGTGGGAAAGAGTAGGAGAACCTCGGTTGAGAGGAGAGGTGACGATCTGTAAGCAGCAATATGGGTTTATACCAGGAAAGAGCACCACTGATGCGATGTTTGCTTTGAGAATGTTGATGGAGAAGTCGAGGGAAGGCCAGTAAGAGTTACATTGTGTTTTTGTGGATTTAGAGAAAGCTTATGATAGGGTGCCAAGAGAGGAGTTGTGGTATTGTATGAGGAAGTCCAGAGTGGTAGAGAAG
>NW_028224369.1:0-1000 GCF_056783735.1 Eptatretus burgeri
TATGTATGTATATATATATATATGTATGTATATGTATGTATGTATGTATATATGTATGTATATATGTATATATATATATGTATGTATATATGTATGTATGTATATATGTATGTATATATGTATGTATATATGTATGTATGTATATATAGGCCTCCCCACATCTCTCACCTAATCAACTACACCAAGGTGGCTAGGATTATACAAATAATTTTAGATTTTTATAGTTGTGGAGGAATTCTGGGAAGGGTTCTAAACCCTAAAATGGCAATATAAATTCGAGAATGTAATGTGTGTCGATGCAGACGACGTATGTTATGTCTGTGGGTAAGAGTCATGTTTTGCTGGTTTTAGATCTGGAAACATTGAGCATATGACGTCAGTGGAGCAGTTCCAAGATGACGGCTCCATTAGAAGGATGCACCAGGGAGAAGAAATGTTCTGTCATCCTTTTCTTGGGAAGTGAGGTTGTGAATCCTCGTGATATCTCGCAGAATGAAGATGCAATATGGTGACTCGTATTTATCGCTGTAGCAGGTGTACGACTGGGACAGGAAGTTTAAAAGTGGAGTGTCCAGTGTGGCAGATGCTGCTTGCACTGGCTGGCCTCACACAACCGACACGCCAGAAATGGTTGCAGGAGTGGAGTTGAGTGCGTTACGCTGGATGAAGTGGTCTCCGAATTGAACACGAGCCATGGTTCAGCACACCATATCATTCATAACGTGATGGGGTGCCGCAAAGTGTCTGCAAGGTGTGCGCCTCGCCACCTCGCATTCAAACTGAAAGAATGGCGAGTGGATGCATGTGAACAACGTCTGTGACATTACAAAACAGAAGGCTACGCTTTCTTCCAGCGCGTAGTGACGGGATGAAAGCTGCGTCCACTACTTTTCAGCCAGAAACGAAGAGGGCAAGCCAAGAGTGGCCCCATTCAACTTCACCGAAGCCCAAAAAATTCCGCACACAGCCATCCACTTGAAAAGTAATGCTGACGCTCTTC
>NW_028224370.1:0-1000 GCF_056783735.1 Eptatretus burgeri
GTTCATGGTTGCTTGATCAATTTCCAATATGTAATTATTTATTTATTGATTTATTTTTTTATAAAAATTAAAAATTAAATTTAATATGCACCAAAAAATGGAGGCTGAGTTAATGAGTTAAAAGGTTTAACATAATTCCCATCCTTTTCTCTACACCTTTGCTTTGTTTCATCTCGCTCTTCGGAAAACGTTTCATAAAAATATTCTGTTTTCTGTTTTTTTGTACATCACTGCACCCACTCTTCATTTCATCATCATTTCCCAATCGATTCTCCCCATTAACGTCACTTTTTGTGGTCAAAGAATGGCCTCGAAGTACTTATAATGCACTCTTCAACACTTGTAATGTTCCAGTCATTTGCTGAAGCAATCGGTTAATCTGCCCAAAGGTTGTTATCAACTCTTATTCCATCATTTTCCAACTCTTTAACCACCTAAGTATCTTCTTGATTTTCCTCTTGTTGAGCGAACTGTGTTACAGAAATTTTACCAAGTGCCACAATTTTACCTGCTGCTGTTGCACTCATTCATGTTTTTTTTTCTTGTATCCTGTTCACCATGCTGGGCAATGTGAGAAAAGCTTTGTCATGGATTATTACCGATTTGGTGGATGTTCTTTCCAGGTCTCTTCTTGTGCAGCAGATAACGTTTGATTTGGCTATTATGCACTCGAGTGGCAGTTCAAAATAGGGTTGGGTCGTTCCCACAACACATCCTCATTTGCTTCATGACACAGAGTGCCACCTCCAAACGTATGGCAACAGATACTGTACCGTATTTCATTAATATTAAGTTTTGTCAATGGTGTAACCTTCAAACCTTTGATGTTCTTTTGAAAATTTTCTGGACTTTTACTGTGGATCCAGGAACACCTTTTACTTTTACTGTGTAGCTTGAACTTTCCAACATTTTTTTTTATCTCTGCTTAGACAAACTAGTGGAATGGTGGACCCACTTTCCAAAATTATGCATCCGGTCTTGGTTAGACGTTGTCGTGGGG
>NW_028224371.1:0-1000 GCF_056783735.1 Eptatretus burgeri
TTTTGTCTAATCTTTCACTTCAGTGCAATCTTTCAAACAAGTAAGCTGTTCTTCTTTCCATGTAACCACATTTGTCACTCCTGACACTATTGGGATTCGACCGAACAATTCCCAAGTCACCAACCAGCTGTTGTTAGCGATCCATCTTTCCCATTCCGAATTTTTCCCTACTTCTCTGTCCAAACGATATTTCTTTGATAATGGCTTAACTCTTCTGGAAACATTTGTCTTAAGCTAATAGTGGATCTTTCTCATTTGTAACATCAACCAGCCTTGTATTTGTAGATGCAAGTTGTTCAGTCATTCATGAACACAAGTGCATGCAACATGAGGTAGAAGTGATACAGTACATTCTTTTTGTAAGTTCCAATGGCACACTGCCCAAAGCTGTGTCAGTTATTCAGTGCCGAAATGCAAATAAGACATTGTGCAAATCGAAGGAGAAATCTAGAAAAGCAAGATAATCTGGGGAAACAATCTGCTCACTTAACCATGAGCCTTGTGATTCATTGGTCTCTTATTGAGATCCTCACTTGGGTTGAGGATGAAGCTGAGGAATGTAAAAAGGTTTTGTGGCGGTCTTTTGACCACCTCATCTCATCTCGAGATTTTCCATGAACCTTGACTTTGGGGAGAAAAAAAAAATCTATCATTGCACGACATTTTGACTTGTCTCGTCATGTCCCAATCGCCATGTGTTTCTACAACCCATTTTAAGCGAACTTCAGCATATTGTTATGACAAAAATGCATCGATTGTCTTCTGTTCGTTCTGAATACAGTATTTGCTTACTGGTCTGGAAGAAAATGCTTTGATTAATTTCTATCTTATTACCTCAACCACCGAAGGTCGAAGGAGGTTATGTTTTTACCCCTGTCTGTCTGTCTGCTTGTTTGTTTGTTCCTTGTGAAAATCGAAGATTTTTCAAGTATATTTGTTGGTTGTATGTGTTATTCTTTTATGTTTTTTACCTCGAGGTCACAATTTTAAACTAATCCTC
>NW_028224372.1:0-1000 GCF_056783735.1 Eptatretus burgeri
GCGTGCCCTCACTCCGCCTGCCTCGCGTCCCGTGTCCACCAATCGTGAGCGAGCTCCTCGCCGCTTCTCGTGCCAGCCTTGGCGGCGCAAAAACGGCGGGAAAACTCGCGCGTCATCCCATTTCTTCTCACTGGGCCTTCGCTCGACGTTTTCGGACGGTTTTTGTGGTGGAAAGGGTCGTAGCATGCTCTGTCGGGCCAAAATAACGATAGCGAAAGAAAAACGCCTATCTCAAAGGGTCGCAGCCCGGTGAACACGAAGAAAAAATCCCTTTAAACAATGGTGGGGACCTATCTGCACATAAACTTAGCGTCATAACTGAGCTGGGGACCTTTATGGTGTATTGCGAATTTCCACAGCCGTAATATATATATATATATATATATATATATATATATATATATATATATATATATATATATATACATACATACATACATACACACACACACACACACACACACACACACGAGCAAATACCACCCATCGCTTCGCTGATGGGAATAGAGGGTGGGGGGGAAGGGGGAGAGAGATAGAGGGGGAGAGAGATAGAGGGGGAGAGTGAGGAGGTAGACGGAGAAAGAGAGAGGAGGGAGGGTAAGCGAGGAGGGATGGTAAGCGAGGAGGGGTGGGAAAGCGAGGAGGGGTGGGAGAGCGAGGAGGGGTGGGAGAGCGAGGGGAGGTGGGAGAGCGAGGAGAGGTGGGAGAGCGAGGAGAGGTGGGAGAGCGAGGAGGGGTGGGAGAGCGAGGAGGGGTGGGAGAGCGAGGAGAGGTGGAGAGAGAGGAGGGGTGGGAGAGCGAGGAAGGATCGGGGAAGGGAAAGAAGCGTGAGGTGAGAGGAAGGGAAGGCAGTCGTGTGGTGGAGCGTGAATTAACTTTCATATTGTCTCATCAAAATGATTCTGCATAGAATAACAGTGCAGATGGAAACAAAATAATGTTTGAAATCCATTTTCTACTCGTAATACTATAAACACGGTACGGAGAAAAAAAACCCGCC
>NW_028224373.1:0-1000 GCF_056783735.1 Eptatretus burgeri
AATTCCACCTAAGTTGTTGACCTTTCTCCAATATTGACCTTTTGGCCAATGTTGACCTCAAAAATAATTGGTGGTTGAATAAAGTGAGCTTGCCATGAAAATCCTCTTCAAATTTCAAGTCAATCGGATGAAAATTGAGGATTTTAGAAATTCCACCTAAGTTGTTAGCCTTTCGCCAATATTGACCTTTTGGCCGATGTTGACCTAAAAAAATAATTGGTGGTTGAATACAGTGAGCTTGACATGAAAATCCTCTTCAAATTTCAAGTCAATCGGATGAAAATTGAGGATTTTAGAAATTTGATAAATTTGTTCACCTTTGGCCGATGTCGACCTTTTGATCTAAAAAAACAATAGGCTTCTTGCTTATGACAAACTACTATATGGTGAAGTTTCGTGAAGATCAGTTTAAAATTGTGTCCTGTCGGCGATTGACAAACAGACCAACAAACAAACAAACACAGACAGACAGACAGACAGACAGACGACAGAATAACACATGCAACCAACCAATATATGGTACTTGAAAAATTTTCGATTCTCGCAAGTAACAAACTAACTGAACTGATCAACATACTTTGCAAATAAAAATTTCACCAAGTAATAGCAGACCAAACGAACCGATATACTTGCGAATCTTTGATTTCGCAAGTAACAGACTCGAACAGGACTCGATAGAGAACATAACTCCGCCAGGTTGAACAGTTTACGTTTTGTATTTCAGTTTTCCTTCTAGTTGGTCTCACCTCAAGGTTGCAATACTTAGCCAACTCCAAAAGCTCAGATTTTTTTTTCATATACCAAGTTGTTCCTCATCTGGTGACTCAAACTTATTTTCATCAAATACCATTATGGACATTTTGCTAGTTTCACCTGGTTATCTTTGAATCAATTTATTATTAGTGGCAATTTGGTTTCAGATCCCGGACAAGCCCCCAATTTCTGTTACTTGTCGACCTCAGGGCACCACAGCGAGTTCACCGGTAACCCGGAGGGTGCC
>NW_028224374.1:0-1000 GCF_056783735.1 Eptatretus burgeri
GAGGAGGGGGAGGAGTGTGGATGGGACAAAGAAAGAGTGACAGAGATGGGTGGTGAGGTTGGGGAGTCAGACGTGAGAATGTTTTGCTTTTGAACAACACACACACACACACACACACACACACACACACACACACACACACACACACACACACACACACACACACACACACACACACACACACACACACACACACGGCCAATATCGCCAATTTTTTGGTGATCACCTGATTGGAGTCGGTGTGATTACTGATTACAGTACGCACTGTATACAACCCAAAAACCTTGAGTTGCTTTCAGCCTTGTTATGGGAGAATTTCAATCAACAAATTATGAAAACAACATTGTATGATAGATGTTTCAAGATGATGAATGTACTTGTGATATGATAAAAAGTAAAGTCGACGACAAGGATGTAAATCTGTGTATTCCCTTTTCTGACATGTTGTGTTTCCTGTCAGGAATCACTTGGTGAATTGAAATTAAATTCAAACTTTGATCGGAACTCGATGGGACGGCCCATCATGCTCTGATTGGTCAAACTTGTAAAAACAACACACCCCTCACTCCAAGACCAACCAACTCCCCCCATTTTAAATCCTCCCTCCGGTCCTGATTTACCAAGCTGAAAAGAAAGTGACTCCGATCGTGTTGTTTACCTTCCCCAAGTACAACACGTTGTTATTTCTCACAATCCCCACTTACCTGCTGTGATGGACGGGACACTCCACTTCCGAGGATGTTGAGCACAAACAGCGCGATGGGAAACAACATGGCTGGTGCACGGCTCTCCACGAACTGAAGATTTAATGATACCGCTCTGTCTCAAGAGTTCTCTATTGTGGCACGTCTTATTGTGATGTCACAATGGACAGTGGCCAGGCCCCCTTCCCTCCTCTGCATTCATATCTCAACAGAGATATAACTACATATTTTTGTTCCAAACAACCTCTTCCAGTGAAAACCACGTGACCCAAGGTTGATGAACAACACGAGTCCTT
>NW_028224375.1:0-1000 GCF_056783735.1 Eptatretus burgeri
AATATACTAGTATATCTGGAATCTGGTTTTCAGTATATCTGGAATAACATAAATTAAAGTCGCTTGAACAAAAGATTCTCCCCTCCTTCTAGCAACATATTCAAAACTAGAAAAAGCAATGAAACAAGTAAAAGATTAAAAAAAGAATACCCTGATGGATGAAGCTTCAGAAAGGAGAGACAAGACCATCAACAATAAGCAAGGAGAAATTTGCATTTTTTTCTGCAACCATAAAGATGTAAATCTTGATGAAATATAGTATGTTTACATATCAGAAAAAATGACGTTTCGTTTAGTAGTAGTTAAGGACCATTTATAAATTGCCTTTAATATAAAAAAATGTAGTTGTTGAATCTGCTCATGAAGAAAAGTATATGGATATAGATGTTAAAGTTTTTTTTCCTCCTAATTCAATTCAAGTCATTATTCAAGTGAAGATTTTGAAGATTATGACAGTGATGGGAGCATCTCGATTGAAACAACATACAGTTATGATACCAAGAGTTTGTATTCAACCGATAGTTATGAAAGTAATTTTATAGATGATTATGAAAGCACTGATCATTCTGAAGATGAATGAATTTTATATTCGGTGAAAACATACCATATAAATATGAATAGTATACCAGATCTTGAGCCTCTTGAATTCCATGATACTCCCAATGATGAATTTTCGAATTGTCCTGCAAAAGATAGTGGGATTAAACAGAGTCAAAAGCCTATAAACAGTGAATATTCTGTGTTTATCTTCCCATTAATGGTAACAAAAAATATAAAAAGGTACATAACTGTTTCAAAATTACACCAAAAATGAATTACTTTCCAAGGTTGAAAAGAGAAACGAATGTTAAGTATGACGGTGATACTACACCTTTTCTTACAAGAGATGAGACTGAACAAATGAGGCTAATGTTTTATGGATTGATGTTATTTATTATTCATGAGTGTCATTTTCAGGGAAATATTAATACAAGGTATTGCAAAAATAATTTACTAGACT
>NW_028224376.1:0-1000 GCF_056783735.1 Eptatretus burgeri
CGATTTCTTATGTGCATTTATAGATAAACACAATGCCCCAAGTTATGATCGTTTTCATATGAGACGGTGCATAAATTTCGGTAACATCAGAGTGCTGGTATGCTCCGAACCAGGAAGTAAATTGTTTTCTCTCTCTTCTCTTCTCTTTTTGTTTTTCCTTGCCATGACATTGCGAAAAGGTAAAATACTTTGGCGCTAATTGAATAATTGGGCATTAAAACTAAATTGTGAATAATCGTAACTGCGAATAATATGCGAACTTCCGGGCCACACACGTCCGGGCACGCGAGAGCGAAGAAACGGCCTGTGTGGTTGTTGTTTGTTGCTCGTGGTTTGAATATTTATTTTTATATATATATATATATATATATATATATATATATATATAATTTTTTTTTTTTTTACGGGCACGTGCTAGTTACTCTAAAGCAAGGAGGTAGAAACTGGTAAACGTACCCAAAGGGTTAATATGAAACATCCAGAAGGGGTTAATATATGCAAATAAAGGGGTAAATAGGTTGAAATTGGTCAATTTATACCTTCTGACAATGTCTCGTCATGTTTTGGTCAAGTAATTAGTGAATAATAACTTTTATGAGAAAAAGCCGACTTTTGCCATTTTTGCGATTCTGCTCATAGACATAAAGGGGTTAATTCTCAAATTCTCTGTGTCCACCTAACATGGCTTGATTATCAATAACTTTGTTATATAGTACTCTTAAATTTGTGTTTGTGTCATTCATTTATATTTATTGGTTTGGGTACAGCAGTTCCATTTATACCCACGGCCCCTAGATTTTCACCTGACCCTTCCGAGCGTGACCTTTTGACCCCTCAACCTGCACTCATTGACCCCATCAAAATGTTTCTCTTACCAAATTGTAGCCCAGCCAAAACCCTTTCTTCTGATACCTAAAATGTTAGTAAACAACAATAGGAACATGTTCAAATAATGAATTCCATTTCCCCTACCCCTAATTTTTGGGCCGAATTTCGTCAT
>NW_028224377.1:0-1000 GCF_056783735.1 Eptatretus burgeri
CTGTCATCCCAGTGTTTGACAGGCATTGTCGGTGATTCATGGACGTGTGTGCCGTCCCTCGGACGGACGTTAACCTGTCGTCCCGTCTGTTAACATTAGTTACTGGAAGTTAAAGATCCCACGGTGTTCTTCACGAAGACTGTGTGATGTGTCGCGGGCACCAGGACCAAATGAGAAATCATTGCCCGAACCAGCAGGGGGAACCGCATGGAATGTTTCCTTCCGCAGCCCGTCACGAACCAAGTCGAAGAGTGAGACCGTTGGAGGAGCGGGATAACATGGAAAAAGAAAAAGGAAGTCGGTTCGAAGTCGTTGGTCATTTTCGTGAAGATGTGAAGGACAGATTTGGGCGAATGAGGAACATGGAAGGGAGGGGGTGGAAGAGGGGAGGGAGGAGATGAGAGGACAGGGGAGGGAGGAGGGAGGGGGGAGGAGAGGGCAGGGGAGGGAGGGGAAGGGGGGAGGGAGAGGAAGGGGGGAGGGAGAGGAAGGGGGGAGGGAGGGGAGGGAGGGGAGGACGTGTCATGTGTCCTAAAAATAAGAATTCTCCATCGTCCAGGTTGTCATCCATCACCTTGAAGTTCACCAATAAGTACATCGTGTAAACCGCCGGCTCCAACTTCGAGAACGGGAATGAACACGAAATAAGAAGACAAAAGGGAGAAAGACAATTTCCATTTCCCGAAACTCGGTGACGTTGTTCGGGGAATCATTTCCGGGTTCCGAATTTAAATAATATTGAACGTTTATTCAAACGGACAACGTTGAACACACCGGCGGGGAACGTTCGATGGGATAAGAGGAACTTTTTTAAATTCAAGATGTTGTTCAAATGTGTCCATTTTCCCGACCAATGGTAAACGGACGGAAGGAACACTTTGTTTGTTTTCCCAACAACTTCCGTGATCCGTGGGAAAGTCCCGAAGTGCGTGTTTGTTTAAAGTTTCGGACGCGCGCTTCGACTCTTCCTGTCCCGGTAAAGACTCACTCGCAAACTGCA
>NW_028224378.1:0-1000 GCF_056783735.1 Eptatretus burgeri
GGAATAAGTGTGGTCAAGTTTGATGTGTTATTGGAATAAGTGTGGACAAGTTTGTGTTATTGGAATAAGTGTGGTCAAGTTTGATGTGTTATTGGAATAAGTGTGGTCAAGTTTGATGTGTTATTGGAATAAGTGTGGTCAAGTTTGTGTTCTTGGATGAAGTGTGGTCAAGTTTGATGTGTTATTGGATGAAGTGTGGTCAAGTTTGTGTTATTGGAATAAGCGTGGTCAAGTTTGATGTGTTATTGGAATAAGTGTGGTCAAGTTTGATGTGATGTTGGAAGAAGTGTGGTCAAGTTTGTTGTATTATTGGGATAAGTGTGGTCAAGTTTGATATGTTCTTGGGAGAAGTATGGTCAAGTTTGATGTGTTATTGGGAGAAGTGTGGTCAAGTTTGATGTGATATTGGAAGAAGTGTGGTCAAGTTTGATGTGATATTGGAAGAAGTGTGGTCAAGTTTGATGTGATATTGGAAGAAGTGTGGTCAAGTTTGATGTGTTATTGGGATAAATATGGTCAAGTTTGATGTGTTATTGGGAGAAGTGTGGTCAAGTTTGATGTGTTATTGGGAGAAGTATGGTCAAGTTTGATGTGGTATTGGATGAAGTGTGGTCAAGTTTGATGTGGTATTGGATGAAGTGTGGTCAAGTTTGATGTGGTATTGGATGAAGTATGGTCAAGTTTGATGTGGTATTGGATGAAGTGTGGTCAAGTTTGATATGTTATTGGGAGAAGTGTGGTCAAGTTTGATGTGTTTTTGGATGAAGTATGGTCAAGTTTGATGTGTTTTTGGATGAAGTGTGATCAAGCTCGATGTGTTATTGGAAGAAGTGTGGTCAAGTTTGATGTGTTTTTGGATGAAGTATGGTCAAGTTTGATGTGTTATTGGATGAAGTGTCGTCAAGTTTGATGTGTTCTTGGAAGAAGTATCGTCAAGTTTGATGTGTTCTTGGAAGAAGTATCGTCAAGTTTGATGTGTTATTGGATGAAGTAGGGTCAA
>NW_028224379.1:0-1000 GCF_056783735.1 Eptatretus burgeri
ACCACGATGACTGTGTGTCATGTAATTTGTCACCATACCATCACCGATGGTATATGAGTTGTCTTACAGTTGTTCATTATCTTTACTTTTGATAAACTGATTCATGAATTCCATCTTTGCTTGATCACTTTCCAACTCACCAATGAACCCCCACCTATGCCCCGAGGATTGTGTTTTCCTTTTGGTACAATAGCCGGCTCTCACACATATGTGTTCAGGCCACGCGCGACTTCATCCTTCACCCCACAGTCATCATGAATGTTTGCAAATGCGTAAGTCGTCACATTTCTAAGTCGTCACTTTTTTCTCGGTCCCGATGATGACGACTTTCGCCTAGTCTACTGTATATATATATATATATATATATATATATATATATATATATATATATATATATATATATATATATATATATATATATATATATATATATATATATTAGTTTTAGCATTGTAGTCTTTCAATATCCAGTGTTCAATACAATTCCCTTTGAGCTCTCTTGTCTCAGTTCAATTTTCAGCCTGACTCCAACCTGTCGAATTGGCGCTTCACGTCTCGGCCTTTGCATCACAAAGTAAAGTTGAGATTCCTGTCTGTTAGCAAAAGCTGGTCAACATTAAAGTTCCTGCAGTGTCTTTGGATGAAGAAGGTCTTTGTCCTCCAGTGGACAGTAATAGACCAAGGCCCAGTTAAATATAAACACGTGTGTTTAAAAATACATAGTTGGCATTTATTGGACGATCGTGAGTGTCTCATTCTGAGAATGTTTGTTTTGAATCCCCACATTCAAAACAATCCTTCCTCACCCATTGCATTCGTTTATCTTCTTTCGTCTCGGACTCTTTCTCAAAACCACATTCTAATTTTACTGTAATATCTTATTGTCCGTCTCATCTTGACATGTCTTCTCGTAAACCTGATATATTTTGTTTATCACTGGTTTTGAAACAATCCACAAATAGGAGTTAAACCTCTTGGTGTTCTGTTGAGGTCTGCTGTC
>NW_028224380.1:0-1000 GCF_056783735.1 Eptatretus burgeri
CTATCCTGCGCGGGTGGGCAATTGGCACGATCGTGGTGAGGTTAAGCCCCCACCCATGACAAGCTCCCGACGTTGGTCTGAGAGGGTCACGACTGAATTGTCCGTCCGGTGGGCGACGCGGTCGTGATTTGAGTGACGCGGCTGTTCGCACGCCGGCGGGCGTGAATTCGCAACAATACATACATATATACATATACAGGGTGTCCCAAAAAATGTACTCACATTTTGGCTCCTCATAACTCATTTAATTTTTCATTTTTTTCAGATCAAATTGACCCTAATAATGGCATAAGTACGACGAGGTGTTGAAGAAAGAAAATTTATCATAAAGTGCTACTGGAAGTACGAAAACATAATGGAAGTGCAAAGACAATTTAGAAGACATTTTCACAAAGATCCACCAATGCGATGTACCATTGCTCGCATCCGAGATAAGTTTGAAACAGATGGAACTGTGCATGACGTCCACAAGGAGCATTCAGGAAGACCATGGTCA
Organism: Eptatretus burgeri; assembly: GCF_056783735.1. Classification (NCBI taxonomy): domain Eukaryota; kingdom Metazoa; phylum Chordata; class Myxini; order Myxiniformes; family Myxinidae; genus Eptatretus; species Eptatretus burgeri. The sequence continues at coordinate 497 of NW_028224380.1, forward strand.
TCAACCATCCCCGCAAAGGAAAATCAATTGCTGGAAACCCTCCACCGATCCCCACGGAAATCTGAACTACAAATGGCTCTTGAGACAGGAATCCCAAAAATCAAGCACCCATCGCATTTTGAAGCGAATTCATTGGAAAAGTTACATTCCAACATTAATCCACGCTCTAAATGAAGACGATCCTGACCGGAGAGCTGAATTTTGTGAGTGGTACCTGAGTAAATGCGAACAAGATGCAGCATTTCCATCCAAAATTGTTTGGAGCGATGAGGCCAGCTTCAAGTTAAATAGCTCAATTAACCGACACAATTGCACGTACGAGGCTCCTGAAAATCCGCATGTTATTATGGAACACCATTTAAACTTACCAGGGGTAGGAGAATTAAATATGAAAATGGTAGGAGTAGGAGAATATGAGAATATGAAGACATATGAAAATGTCTTCTAATATCTCTTGGGCCATTCTTTTTTGACCAAACTGTCACTGGGGATGTTTACTTAAAC
>NW_028224381.1:0-1000 GCF_056783735.1 Eptatretus burgeri
AAAGAGGCCAAAGAAGGCTGACACGAATTGTGCAGAGAAATAGACGGGCTACAGTTAGTGAACTGACAGTTCAGTACAACATTGGCATCGAAAGATCCAGAAAAGAATGCATAACTCATTGTGCCTTGACACGAATGGGGTATGGCAGCCGACATCCATACAGAGTTCCGCTTCTTTCAGCAAAAAAGAACCTTCAGTTGTCGTGTGCGAAGGCATGAAACCACTGGAGGATTGGAAAAACATTGCCTGATCGGATGAATCCCAGTTTCTGCTGTTTCATGCTGATGGGAGGTCTAGGGTATGGAGAAAACCACTGAGTATATGCATATCCACCATGCCACATGTCAACATTGCAGACTGGTGGTGGTGTAATGGTGTGGGGTGTGTTTTCATGGCACACATTGGGCCCCTTGATAAAAGTGGAGCTACGTTTGAATGCCACAGAATATCTGAACATCATTGCCATGAAGGGGAGGAGACAAGTTAAAGAAGGATTTTTTTAGACTGTGAAACGCTTTCGACACCTTGTCGAGTCCATGCCCCGATGAATTGAGGCTGTTCTGAGGGCAAAAGGGGTTACAACTCAATATTAGGAAGGTGTTCCGAATACACCGAGTGTGTGTGTAACTAACATCAGGACCTCAGGAGGTTTCGTCAAGCTCAGAGCTGTCCATGAGAGAAATGGGAGCCACCATGAGATGGTGGTGGACGGAAGTTGAAATCCTGGCAGAAAGAGCACTAGACAACACACTCAGGAAGATCGTTCCAAATAAGATTAACAAATGGAGGAGATCATCATGTTTAGACCTATGCAGAGTAGGAAGGAAAGGGTTTCTGGTTGATATTCTTCAAGAACCAATGAGTTTACCAATGAGAAGAACCAATAAAGTGTGGCGTTTATCATTACGTTGCTACGTATATTTAGTAGTCATAGAAAATGGTCACACAACGTAAATATCGCTGTGCTGCTTGTCCATTATCAATACCATAGCAGAGTACC
>NW_028224382.1:0-1000 GCF_056783735.1 Eptatretus burgeri
CACACAAAAAAAAGAAAACACAATTCCATTTACACAAAAAGCAAATATAAAAGTGAAAACACAGTGCAGAGCTAATACCGACTACCGAGCACACGGCAACACTTATACAATTCTACTTCACAGACGGCGCCGACAACACATACCCAAAACCAAGGAAAAGAAATCCCCAAGAATGAGGCGGGCCTGAGGCCGAGACCGGGTCGCGCCTACCCGTCTGGTGATGAGACGCGGAGCGGCGATGGCCCCGCAACCCGCGGGCCTCGTGGACGGTGTCTGGTAAGGGGTGGGAACGGGGCCCCCTTGGTCGCACTATCTCAGCGCGGGGGGAAACAGGAGGGGGTTGCTGATGCTCGGGGTATAGAGGATCTTTATTATCCCTGGTGTGCGTCTCCACCTCGGCCAGGTCGCGCTGCCGGCCTCCCTCGGGCGTGCAGCTCCCGGCACCGACGCGAGCACCCCCTCGTCCGACTCTCTTCAGCTTCTCCAGCCACTGCAGGCTTCGGGCTCCAGACTTCCACACTCGTCCCCTCCGTTCCGACTCCTTCTCGTTCTCGTTCTCCTTTTTCTGACTGACGAACACCGTCCTTTTATCCCCCCGTAACTTCGCCTTTGACCCCCTCCCTTTGACCTTTCACCTCGCTCCCCATTGGCCCGAGAAAAAGTGGGCGTGAAGGCTTTTTGATACACAAATTTGCATATATCGATCGCCCTGGGGGCGGGGCCACTTCCCCCCTCGCTCACCGATTGGACGGCAAAAAGTGGGCGTGTGTCGTTTTTGATCCGTTTTTGAAGCACAAAATCCGTGATTTTGTACACGCTGTTCGACGCGCGTTCTGCATGAGTCCAACACCGGTACCCACAGCGGGGCAAGAACGGTGGCGATGCTACGATTGCGAGGTGTGACGTGAAGGTCGTGGCGGTTGTGGTGAAGCGGTGGTTGTGGTCGGTGGTTGATGTTGTGGTTGTGATTATGGCGGTTGGTCCAAAATAAAGATAGTAA
>NW_028224383.1:0-1000 GCF_056783735.1 Eptatretus burgeri
TGTGTGAGTGTGATAGTTTAGTTACGCAGCGCATTAGGTTATTTTTTTTGGGACATGTATGAAAAAATGTCGCACTCAGGGATCCGAAGGTAAAATGTACGAGGGCTGAACTTTCACATGCTGGTCACAGGCAAATTCGACTCGGGACGAGTCTGTAAAAAGGGGAGGGGGTAGTGTTGCGAATCTGGAAGCCGTGAGCACTCAACATACAGATCCTATGGAACAGTTATATCGGTAAGTATGTGTTTTTAGTTCGGGTCCCCGTCCCATGTCTAATGGGTAATTAAATGTACATGCGCTGAGTCACTTTGATAGACATGGTTTTCTTTTATTTTTAAATCCTCAAAACTACAACAACGCCAGCATCACCCTCACCTTCACCTCGCTTCCTCACGCCGATGCCATGGTGGGTGGAGTTCAAGGAGGAGCCTCGCGGCGGCCCTCGACCAATCAGCATGCTACGGGTGGGGTGGCCACCGCCCAGCCAATCAGACCCCGCGACGGTGAAAAAGGTGGTCCGCGTGACGTCACCACGCCCCCGGGCCAATCGACGGACTTTCCACTCGTTTTGGCCAGTGACAGGGCGACGAGCGATTCTGCGTGCCAAAACCATCCTGTGAGGGAGAGCAGGGAGGGTGTAGGCGTCCCCCCCCTCCGAGACAGGGTGAATAAGGGTGTGGCACAATCAGAGCACAAAAAGAGCTTGAAGATCCTCCTCGTCAAGAACCGCAAGGGTTGCGCGCCGTGTCTCTGTCGGTGAACAAAAGAGCTTGACAGATCCTTCCTCCACCAGAACCATAAGGGTTGTGCCTCTGTCGGTGAACAGAAGAGCTTGAAGATCCTCCTCGTGAAGAACCGCAAGGGTTGCGCGCCGTGTCTCTGTCGGTGAAAAAAAGAGCTCAAGAGATCCTTCCTCGCCCAAAACCGCAAGGGTTGCGCGCCGTGTCTCTGTGGGTGAACCAGGAGAGAGAAACGATCTCCACACAAGTGGAGATCGCGT
>NW_028224384.1:0-1000 GCF_056783735.1 Eptatretus burgeri
ACAAAAAGCAAATATAAAAGCGAAAACACAATGCAGAGCTAATACCGACTACCGAGCACACGGCAACACTTATACAATTCTACTTCACAGACGGCGCCGACAACACATACCCAAAACCAAGGAAAAGAATATCCCCAAGAATGAGGCGGGCCTGAGGCCGAGACCAGGTCGCGCCTACCCGTCTGGTGATGAGACGCGGAGCGGCGATGGCGCCCCAACTCCGCGGACCTCGCGGACAGTCTCTGGTAGGGGGTGGGAAAGGGGCCCCCTTGGTCGCACTATCTCAGCGCGGGGGGAAACAGGAGGGGGTTGCTGATGCTCGGGGTATAGAGGATCTTTATTATCCCTGGTATGCGTCTCCACCTCGGCCAGGTCGCGCTGTCGGCCTCCCTCGGGTGCAGCTCCCTGCACGACGCGAGCACCCCCTCGTCTGGTGTCGCCGCCTTTCCACAGCTCGTCCCCTCCGTTCCGACTCCAACGCACACGACGAGCAGCTCCACCGCCCGCGAATTCTTGACCCTCTGCTTCCGACTCTCCTACTCTCCGCCTCTGGACTCTCCGACTCTCCACTCTGGACTCTTCTTTGGACTCTCGACTCTCCTGACTGACGAACACGGTCCTTTTATCCCCCCGTAGCTTCGCCTTTGACCCCCTCCCTTTGACCTTTCACCTCGCTCCCCATTGGCCCGAGAAAAAGTGGGCGTGAAGGTTTTTTGATCCACAAATTTGCATATATCGATCGTCCTGGAGGCGGGGCCAAATCGCCCCTCGCTCACCGATTGGACGGCAAAAAGTGGGCGTGTGTCGTTTTTGATCCGTTTTTGAAGCACAAAATCCGTGATTTTGTACACGCTGTTCGACGCGCGCCCTGCACGAGTCCAACACCGGTACCCACAGCGGGGCAAGAACGGTGGCGATGCTACGGTTGCGAGGTGTGACGTGAAGGTCGTGGCGGTTGTGGTGAAGCGGTGGTTGTGGTTGTAATCATGGCGGTTGGTCC
>NW_028224385.1:0-1000 GCF_056783735.1 Eptatretus burgeri
CCATCACCACCTGGATATACTTCCTTTGTCGGTTAGCACTCATGGAGGTCGTAATAGATGAATTATCACACACACGCAAAGAGAAAAGCGGGGTTAAGCAATTGGTTCACTTTGTCTGTCTGTCTGTGTCTGTGTGTCTGTCTGTCTGTCTCTCTCTACAGATATCAATCTGTGATCAAGGAACGTCGTAATTTCAGTTGACTTGTATTTATTGAACACGAATCGGAACGTGAATCGGACAATTCTTTCATTTTTCTGGATAGTCTCTGAATTCATCCCGATTGCACATGCACAGAGAGGAGTGAGATACTATTTTTTATTGTGTCTGCCTGCCTGGGATTCAAATAAAATGTTAAATCATTCCAAACAACAAACTTACTGTTTTTAGGGATGTCATAAAGGACACAAACAACAGGCACGAAGAACTAATGTAACGTATTAAATAAGGCGACGTGTAAAACGGTGCATCAACGGCAGTAATCTTCTGAAAAAAATAAAATATTTTCTTCTGCAGCCTTTAAAACCTTTATTGCATTAAAATTGAATTATATATTTCAACACAGAAGAAAACAAATTCCCTTGTTGGCATTTTGAAAACCCAGCCGTTTAGCAGTCTGTTCACGTCAGGTATGGGAGCATGTGCCGAGGCAGCACGTCGCTGCGTCCACTTTCCGCCGGTACTCCAGCTTCCTCCGTCTGGCCACAGATCTGGATGAAACTTGGTGGACAGGTTGGGTGTGTGACAAGGACGAATTGATATGATTTTGGTAAAGATCCGAATCCGGATCTGGATGCGAGAATGATTTATGTTCCTCACCATTTCCTCACCAAGTAATTCCTCACCATTGAGAGAGATGGCCAAAAGCGATATGGTACTGTTTCGCCTCTGCATCACGTGTCAGAGGTATGCGCGCTCCTGAGTGCCCTTCTTATTTTAGTTTGTTTCAGATAATAATCGAATAACTGGAATGTGTAATCGGAATGTACAATCCATGTACTT
>NW_028224386.1:0-1000 GCF_056783735.1 Eptatretus burgeri
TTGTGGCTGCTGAGCCCCTCTGATTGTGTTTGCCCACCCCTGGTTTTGTGAGTTCCAGAGGATGTCTGGTACTGTAGTTGTAACACACCACAAAGTAGGTCTTGGTGAATTCCCAGCATGTTTTCATGAAGGGAAGACTTTGTTCATTGGTGTATCTTCTCGTCCCCCCCCCCCCCCAACCCCGATAATGCCGTCACTGAAGCGACGGGTTGTATTTGCTCGTAATCATAATAATAATAACGATTATTATAATCATTTTTGTTATTTTATTATTATTGAGATGAAGTAAGATGGGTGATGATGTCATATTTGTCATGAAAAGTCATAATGTCGGGTTTGTCTTGAAAAGTGATGATGTATTTTTTCATGATGACGTCACATCTGTAGGTCTTGTTGACATAAGGTTTCAAGGAAAATGTGGTCTGAATCCAGGTTTGCTATCTATGTATTACATACACCAATGTGGTGTAAACTTGAATCCCCTCCCTGCATGCACCGTGTACACATTGGTCCAAACCCATTTCCCTCCTTCCAAAAAACCTCATGAAGTACTGGGATGTGAAATGTTAGAAATTCGTCTCTTTGTGGAAACAATGATTTTCACGATCTCAGAGAACGGGAAGAATTCACCAAATTGGTGACTTGAGACAGAAATCTGAAACAGACACAGAGAAGAACGGAATGTAGTAAATTACAGAAAAAGTTAAAATGAGTTTGAATTACAAATAAAATATTCACGATGTTGTCCGATTTTGTCTGTGATTCTCCCCACATTTACCACCCACAGAGTAATTACGAGACATGATTAAAAAAAATTAATTTACACCGTAATTTGATGCACAAGGTGCACCGTCGATACCTGGAGCGCACCCACAGTCAATGCTCCACACACATCAATCGCAGGTGTTTTTGATAAGCGTTACCGTGAATGTTAATCTCGATTTCTAACACGAACAACTGAATAAAATTCCATCTTACAATCTCTGGAGATCACAGTCAG
>NW_028224387.1:0-1000 GCF_056783735.1 Eptatretus burgeri
GATTCGTTCAAATCGGGCAACGAAAAAAAATTATTAAAAAAAATCAATTCCCGATTCAGTCAAGTACTCTTTGGGAAAATTTGATCGATGCAAACAACCTCAGCGGTATAGTTCGCTGTAGCTCTTTTTTTTGTTTGTTTTTTGAAATGATGTTTTTTTATCAACTGCTGTCACAACGGGAACCCAACAGGTTCACGGGTCGCCTAGTATCCCATAAATGCTCGAATGGGTTCAGATCTGGAGACAGAGAAGGCCATAACATATGAATAACATCAGGGTCATGCTCATCAAACCATTGGGTGACCACACATGCTTTGTGGATAGGGGTAGTCAGGGTTTTTTTTTTATGGTCTCGGCCTTTATTTAAAGGTTAAAGGTCCCATGACACTCAAAAGTACTGAAATTGCATATATATATATATATATATATATATATATATATATATATATATATATATATATATATATATATATATATATATATATATATATATATATATATATATATATATATATATATATATATATATATGTCCTACAGGAGTTTTTCATCGTGATATCTGATCTGACAATGTTTTTTTTCACAATACTCGTTCTGTAAAATGTCAAATTAAAAAAACAAACCTCTTAGGGAACGCCCCTAAAAATTGTGCCGAAATCTACTGAACGGGCGTAACCCACATGACGTCATCTCCAGAACAACAAAGGCTGCACGCAAATAACTCAGGTTGGTGGTCTCCGTGATTGTATTGGCTTCCTGTGTGTTTCCACATTTGATTGGTCGACTCAAACACTTCGTTCATTTCTGCTTTAAAAAATCAAACGTTTGATTTTGAATAATGGATGGCATGGACTTTGATTTGTCTGGTAGCAACAGTGAGTGTGAAAGAAATGAAGGATTTTGGTCTGAATCGGATGGAGAATTCTCGGATAACGTAGTCACGGGAGGTGAAGTTCAGGCAGCTGGAAATGGAATACGGCCTTACCAGTTCGAGCCCGAA
>NW_028224388.1:0-1000 GCF_056783735.1 Eptatretus burgeri
TAAATGTGCTTTATGTTGAACTGTTTTCCCGTTTCGCTTCGTCTTTTCCTTTATTGAATCTCCATCTTACTTCACGTAAAGGGTTGGTCGTGGGCTAAAACGCCCGATAGTTAATCGAACCGTCCAGGTTGACGATAACACCGCTCGGTTATCCCGATAGTACGGAACGGGTCGCTTAAAGTGGCCCGTGTCCGAAGTCGACCTGCGGCGAGGTGCGATCGCCCGGTCTACCCTCCGTGTGGGTACTTAGGTCGGTCGAATTTGGCGAGCAACCCTATCCCACGCGGGGGGCCGATTGGCACGATCGTGGTGAGGCCGAAAGGCCCACCCGTGACTAGTTCCCGGCGTTAGTCCGAGAGGGTCACGACGGGATTGTCCGTCCGGTGGGCGACGTGCCGCGATTCGAGTTACGTGGCCGTTCGCACGCCGGCGGGCGCGAATCCGCAACACTGGTGTCAGGTCGTGCGATATAAAGTCATTGCCCTCCTCGCGGCACTGGTATCGGAGAACGGGAAAACAGGCTCTCCTGTCTCCAGCTAAATTCACGGGAATCGGTTCAGGGGTGAGAGGAGCGACCCCCGATTCCCTCCAAATTACGAGCGATTCAAATTAACCCTTTACGAGAAATAAGATGGCGTCTCAAGGCGAGCGGGAGCCGGGGGTATTAGAAATGTATATGTGTAGTAATGTAGGATCCATGGTCCAGGATGAAATCCCCGTGCAGGAAATGTTGGTTGTGCAGGAACACGAACTCCCCCAACTGAACCCAGAGCCCGAAATAGGTGCGGCGGCGGCCGCGGTGTATTACACCTCCCCTCCCCCCCTCCGCCAAAACCTCCCGATTCTTGCCGAATCGGCTCACCCAAGCGCACCCGACATGGCCCAGCTATGCGCCATGCTGGCGGCAATGATAGCGTGGATGGATACAAACACAAATGAAATGAAAAACGAAATAAAAGGCATGAACAAGCAAATGAACGAAATGAAAACGAAAATGGAA
>NW_028224389.1:0-1000 GCF_056783735.1 Eptatretus burgeri
TAGTGGGCTGAATACGCCCGATAATTAATCGAACCGTCGAGGTCGACGATAACACCGCTCGGTTATTCTGATAGTACGGAACGGGTCGCTTAAGTGGCCCGTGTCCGAAGTCGACCTGCGGCGAGGTGCGATCGCCCGGTCTACCCTCCGCGTGGGTACTTAGGTAGTTCGAATTTGGCGAGCAACCCTATCCCACGCGGGGGCTGATTGGCTCGATCGCGGTGAGACCGAAAGGTCCACCCGTGACTGGTTCCCGGCGTTAGTCCGAGAGGGTCACGACTGGATTGTCCGTCCGGTGGGCGACGTGCCGCGATTCGAGTTACGTGGCCGTTCGCACGCCGGCGGGCGCGAAGACCGCAACAATATATAACAATATATACAAGATAAGTAGCATGATAATTTCCTGCCAAAATTCCTCTGTACATCTCACCGGTCATTTTAACGTGCTATATGACATACTTATAATTAAGTTTTGAAAAAATAAATTTTTGTTATAACACGATCACGGTCATCTCGTATTTTCTGGAAAAATCACACTAAACATGCATAAAAAAAAAATTGGCACCAAGATTTTTCAATATCAATATACTTCTGTAGTCACAAAAAAACCTCACAACATAAATCAACATAGTTTGCAAACATGACCATGTATCTCAACATATGCCCCTGCACTACATGGTACAAATGTGTATGAGGGTGGAAAGATGAATTCGTTACATTTTGGGGTCAAAGTTCCTGTGATCTTTATCTGAAAGTGGTAGATTTTCGTTACCACTATAATTTGTGAACCGTTGAAGTGATTTTGACCAACCTTGGCATGACGACGGACTGAAATACGAAGATAAACTGATTAAGTTTTTGATTGTACAGGCCAAAGGTCATGTGCCCTTTGAAAATAATTTTGTGGATCCTAACTCAAGTTCGAAGCATCTGATGTTTTCTCTCTTTTACTTATGTCTTTGCTCCCAGATTCTCAATCATATGACCTTTAATTTTGATT
>NW_028224390.1:0-1000 GCF_056783735.1 Eptatretus burgeri
ACGCAGTCTCCGTGCCAGCTCAAGTGGCACGCGCAATGAACACAACGAATGGATGGATGAATGGTTTGAACTGAACGTAGTGAACCACAACGGTGCATGGCCTGCACAAATGCAGTCTCCGTGCCAGCTCAAGTGGCACACGCAATGAACACAACGAATGGATGGATGAACACAAACACAGTGCACGGGCCGCCAGTGCAGGCCCGTGTTGTAGCTGCCAACAGGGCAGTTCTCGCAGCTTGTAAACTGTTGCCTTGATCCTGGCGCACATGGCAATGAACAGGGGGGGCAAAGCAAAAATTGAACGGGGGCTGGTGAACAGGGGCAGTGGGCATGGCATGGCAAAGGCAGCAGGCAAACACAGCCCGCAGAAGAAGGCCGCTGCAGGCAAACACAGCTGGCAGACGAACTGGCCGGCACAGGCCTTGAAGTACCACAGCTGCAGATGATCCGGCCGGCACAGGCCTTGAAGAAAAACAGCCAGCAGATGAAGTGGCCGGCACAGGCCTTGAAACAAAACACGGCCAGCCGATGGCACAGGCCTTGCAGCAAAACAACAGCTGCCGATGAAGTGGGCCGGCCTTTGCCTTGCAGCAACGCAGCCAGCAGATGAAGCTGGCCAGTCTTTGCCATTCAGTGGAGGTTGGTGGAGGGAGTGCGGTGGTGCTGGCCACTCGGAAGGCGGGCTTGGACCTACCTACCTGTCTCCCTCCCACCTATCGCCTTTGCCTGTCACTGTACATACCCACTCCCTAAATTTGTCCAACCCCAATTTAGCCCCAACTTATATTTTTATTTTTACTTCCCCACTATAAATCGTCCCCTAACCCCCTGTACTGTCCTTGTTCGGCTAACCTATCCTGTCACCTAGCCTACTCCCAACCCCTACGTTCCCTTCCCGGAGGGGAATAAGGGAGAGCTAGCGTCCTGTGTCGAGGCCCAACGAAGCCTCAGGATGGCCTCCCCAGAGTTCGGCGATCTATAACCAAAGTGGGTCCAG
>NW_028224391.1:0-1000 GCF_056783735.1 Eptatretus burgeri
ACATAGCGGTTGCAGTGCGGCGAGGTCGTGATGGAGGTGGTCGTCGAGATCGTGGAGTCAATGGTGAGTGTCGGCGAGCTTGAGTTGTGGTCTGATGACATGGGGATTTTTGGAAAGGCATTGTGGTGGCTGCAGGAATGTTGCGGCATTGGGGTCCGAGTACAGCAAAGGTCTGAGCTGAGCGTTGGTTTGAAAATGGTGTGAGGTTTGAATGGGAAATGGCGTGTGTTTACAAATGAACTGCCTGTTGCTTGTGTCTGTGGCGTGCATGCATGCATGAAGGACAAGAGGGGTCATGTGTGAAGTAAAGTAAATAAAATAAAGATTTGAATAAAGACCTACCAAGAGCCCTCACAGTTCATTTTGTCCCATATTCCCACGAGACAAAAGAGAAGGGCTATCTGAAATGGATACTAATGAAATAACTGTCTCGGACCGCTATATGTTGTCTGCCATTGCCTTGGGGAGTGATGGTTCACATAACCGCAATAATATTAAAGGCTGACAGGATAGCCTTGAGGTAAACACACCTTGCTCTGGGCTATCTAGCCCTTGTTAGAATCTTGACCCAGCTAAAAGCTATCATCCCAGTGTTTCGCAGGATGATTCATTAACGTGTGCCATCCCTTGGATAGACGTTAAACTGGCGATGCATCTGCAGACATTAGTTAGTGGATGTGAAAGATCCCATGGTGTCTTTCGCAAAGAGTGGGCGGCTATCACCAGCACCCTGCTGGGAGAGGGATGACAAACTGCTTAGCATGACCCCTGGCCAAGAAACTGCTTCGATGGAACAAACGCTCTGCAACACAGAGTGTGGTACATCACTCAGTCAAATATATTGAGAGGGAGATTTAAGATGATGCAAGTTTTCTAGTTCTCTTGGTCTGATGAAGGATGACCATTGGATGACGTCAATGCAGAAAGTACTAAGATTGTTACAAGAACAAATTGTAATGTAAGGATATACAGTGCACTCTTGTTAAAACTTATGAATACA
>NW_028224392.1:0-1000 GCF_056783735.1 Eptatretus burgeri
GAAAACGTGAAATATCCGTGAGTAACAAAAAAAACAATCGACTCAGGAAAACGTGAAATGTCCGTGAGTGACAAAAAAAAACAATCTCCTCAGGAAAACGTAAAATGTCCATGAGTAACAAAAAAAAAAACAATCTCAGGAAAACGTGAAATGTCCGTGAGTAACAAAAAAAACCATCCCCTCAGGAAAACGTGAAATGTCCGTGAGTGATAAAAAAGATAATCTCCTCAGGAAAACGTGAAATGTCCGTGAGTAACAAAAAAACAATCCCCTCAGGAAAACGTGAAATGTCCGTGAGTAACAAAAAAACACAATCTCCTCAGGAAAATGTGAAATGTCCATGAGTAACAAAAAAAAACGATCTCAGGAAAACGTGAAATGTCCATGAGTAACAAAAAAAACAATCTCCTCAGGAAAACGTGAAATGTCCGTGAGTAAGAAAAAAAACAATCTCCTCAGGAAAACGTGAAATGTCCGTGAGTAACAAAAAAACACAATCTCCTCAGGAAAACGTGAAATATCCGTGAGTAACAAAAAAACAATCCCCTCAGGAAAACGTGAAATGTCCATGAGTGACAAAAAAACAATCTCCTCAGGAAAACGGGAAATGTCCGTGAGTAACAAAAAAAACAATCCCCTCAGGAAAACGTGAAATGTCTGTGAGTAACAAAAAAACACAATCTCCTCAGGAAAACGTGAAATGTCCATGAGTAACAAAAAAAAACAATCTCAGGAAAACGTGAAATGTCCGTGAGTAACAAAAAAAACAATCTCCTCAAGAAAACGTGAAATGTCCATGAGTAAGAAAAAAAACAATCTCCTCAGGAAAACGTGAAATGTCCGTGAGTAACAAAAAAACACAATCTCCTCAGGAAAACGTGAAATGTCCGTGAGTAAGAAAAAAATAATCTCCTCAGGAAAACGTGAAATGTCCGTGAGAAAGAAAAACAAGGCCAAATGTGTCCAAGATCCGCGTCAGAAAGGTTTTGTCTTCAGCAGA
>NW_028224394.1:0-1000 GCF_056783735.1 Eptatretus burgeri
TCGTGAATAAACCGTTGCGGCCAGTTCCAACTCAAGGCATTGTTGAGTAGGCTGAAAAAAACGGCGATTTAAGACCACAGAGAGGGAGAGCGAGGTTACTGATGATGCATACCCCTGAAGACCCCGTCGAAAGCAAAGTGGCTGAGGATGCACCTGATAAAGAATGTAATTAAATAAGGCCGTTAACTATCTTCAAAAGTAGTGTTTTAATTAACCCAAATATCCAATTTTCACTCATAAACCCCCTTGGAGTTCCCTTTTTATGCATGCAAAGTTTCAGGCTGCTCGCTTTTATGGTTTTGGAGTTGTAGAGCAGACACACACACACACACACACACACACACACACACACACACACACACACACACACACACACACACACACACACACACACACATTTATTATTATAGGTATGTCAATTGTCAACATTAAAAAAAAAACCTAAAGTGTATCGACAAATAATCCCATTCACTGTTTACCAATTGTCATTTTACCAGGTCCCTTCGCTCGTATCATTCATCGACGTCGACGATCTGCTCGATGTGATACTCAAAACGACCACGAGAGGTCGATGGAAGAACCTGGCCAAACAGCGCTGTTCAAAGCACACAAACATGAAAACGAAGCCGGTTTTGGAGTTGGATCCCACGTGGTAGAAAATGTCCCGCCTTTTTATCACCGCAACGCAGACGCTGCCTCAGCTATTCCGCTCTTGCCGATAATCCACGTGCTGATCAAACATCCGCCGGGTTGACACATGCTAAAAATAATTCTAACTTTCAACACAACACTGTGGAATGGTGTGCACAGAGCCAGTGCTTTTGCTCATTGGACTTTACGTGACGTTATCGAAGCCATGCCGGTGGTGTGCTCAATATTTCCCCCCCCCCTTGGTATCAGGCCGCGGTTTGGAAAAGTGATGGAATTGACGTTTACACTTTGAGGCTGAACGAAAGTTTGAGAAATTTGCTGTGATGACATTCTCCGATGTGGTTTGCTG
>NW_028224395.1:0-1000 GCF_056783735.1 Eptatretus burgeri
GAAGAAGAAGAAGAAGAAGAAGAAGAAGAAGAAGAAGACTTACATTTTTGTTTTTTGATACTTTTTCTTGTTTCATTGCTTTTTCTAGTTTTGAATATATTACCAGAAGGAGAGGAGAAACTTTTGTTAGAGATACTTTTATTGATGTTCTTCCAGGTATACTAAAAGCCCTTCCACTGAAGGAAATTGAAGAACTCATCATATCCACCATAATTTTTTTTATCCAATAGTTGTTATATTTATCTTTCTTTTTGTTCTAACACCATATCTATATGTATCTAACACCATATCTATATGTTCAATTTTACATCCTTGACATATTTCTCAGTATCTTTTACAAATGAAGAGATTGATTGAAACTTGTCTTTTGTGTCTTGAAACATTGTATTTATGAAGTGAAAAAAGTTGGATGATAAAATGGTTTTAAGCACAGATTCACCTATAAATTAAACGACATTTTAATCAAGAAAATTTTAGTTTAAGACAAAGTTTTATTATATTAATATTGTGAATACAACGCACTGCGATGTTTGTAATTACGAATATAAACATCAGAAAAAACACCTTCGAACCAACAAACACACATTTAATCTATTTCATCAAATATCTCCTCTTGAGTTGGAAAGAAAACATTGTGATATCTGCTCAAAGGATGATTTGAAGAGTAGTTATAATAGACATCTTCAATCACAAAAACACAAGAAAAATGAGTTTAAAGTAAAGGGAGACTATTAGTCGGGTGGATTTACTGGTTCTGGCTCACTTTTCCCCATGTAAATGAATGGGGGATTTTCAGCGATTCCCTTTTTTTTCCCTAAAAATAAACCCCCTTTTTATCCGTTTTTCCCTACTGTGCAGGGGTTTGGCTTTTTGTGAGGCAATGTTTTATGGCCGGATGCCCTTTCCGACACCAACCCTGGTCACCTCTTACGACACACAGGGATATGGTACACCTATTCTTACCGGGGCATACACCAGGGCCAGTACACTGGCACTCATT
>NW_028224396.1:0-1000 GCF_056783735.1 Eptatretus burgeri
CGCAAACAACAAATAAAATAATTTAATAAGGGTAAATAAAATAATTTAATAAGGCTATGGTTTTTGCCATAGTTTATATGAGGAAAACACAAAGAACAGGATTATATATAATAAGTAAGGAAATACAAAATGATTTAACTATGGGAATAGTATGCGAGAGGATGGCTCGTCAGTGTGTGACACCAACTGTCAAACATGGAGGAGGAAGCGTGATGATCTGGGGCTCTTTTGCTGGATCCAGAGTCGGCGACTTGCACAAAGTCACTGGCACCCTGAACTAAAAGGGTGACCACAGCATTTTTGAGCGCCATGCAATACCCTCTGGTCGACGCATACTTGGTCGGGGTTTCATCCTACAGCAAGATAATGACCCAAAACATACCTCCAGGCGATGTCAGAACTACCTAAGAAGAAAAGAACAAGATGGTAGGCTTCAAATCATGGAATGGCCAGGACAGTCTCCAGACTTAACCCCCATCGAGCTGGTTTGAGATGAACTGGACAGAAGGGTGAAAGCAAAGCAACCTACAAGTGCAACACATTTGTGGGAACTTCTGCAACGGTTTTGGGAAGAACTTTCTGAACGATATTTGATTTCCATTGTGGAAAGAATGCCATGAGTATGTTCGACTGTTTTATCTGCAAAAGCTGGCTCCTTTGATGAGTTAAAAATTTGGATTAAATTTTGTTCAACAAAACGATTCCATGATTTATTTTTCATCTGCAATTGTTTATTTGTTCTCTGCTTTAATTTCAGAGTACATTGAAACATTGATCTGCTTAAATTTCAGTAAAAACTGTAAAAATGGGGGTGTTCTAAAACTTTTGACCGGTCGTGTGTCTATAATATACATATATATATATATATATATATATATATATATATATATATATATATATATATATATATATATATATATATATATATATGTAGGGTAAGAATACTGATTCTGTCTCACTCTTCCCCATGTAAGTGAATGGGGGATTTTCAGCGATTCCC
>NW_028224397.1:0-1000 GCF_056783735.1 Eptatretus burgeri
TGAGTCAAAAATTTAGGTTAAATTTTGTTCAACAAAACGATTCCATGATTTCTTTTTTATCTGCAATTGTTTATTTGTTCTTTGCTTTAATTTCAGAGTACATTGAGACATTAAACATTAAAAAAATGGGGTATTCTAAAACTTTTTACCGGTTGTGTAGTTGAGTGAGGTGAGGATAGACGGACCGGTTTCAAGTTAAATGAAGACAAAAAGTGTTCCTCTGTAATCTTCTTCTTCACTTTTAATAACAGCGAGTCTCAATCAATCCTGTTTCTTATATCGATAAAGCTGCTGTCATACCTGACGTTGTAGCCAGCATATGGCAACTTATCGAAATGTATGTAAAACACTGGCGTACGCTGAACTATTGATGTTTTTTTTTTTAATTTTTGGGCGTATAATAACGTATTAGTTACGTTCGCAGAACGTTTTAATCACATATCGATAACTTATACCAATGAATGCTGAGCGTGTTGTCGGCGTTCACAGCCTATGCCCAACGATAGTCTAACTTATGCATACCGCGGCAGTGTATCGCCGACAATCTAATCTCCTTCAAAGTAGTCCCCTTGGGCTGCCACACACTTCTCCCAACGGTTCTGCCACTCTCGGAAGCAGCGCTGGAACGCCTCTTTTGGGATGGCGCACAGCTGGTCCGTCGCATTTCGCATGATGTCTTCTCTGGACTGAAATCTGGTCCCTTTCAGGGGCATTTTCAGCTTGGGGAAAAGCCAGAAGTCACACGTAGCCATGTCGGGAGACTAGGGAGACTGACGAAGCACAGGTGTGTTGTGTTTGGTCAGGAAACTCTGGATCAAATGTGAAGATTGGGCGGGTGCGTTATCGTGATGGAGCTGCCATTTGACTGCTGCCCACAGGTCCGGCCGTTTGCGTCGCACAGCGTCACGAAGGCGACGCAGTACCCCCTTGGGAGTATCCTGCATCAGCACGGTCCTCACTTGATCAATGACGATCTCATTTCTGGATGTTGAGGGCCTAC